>NW_027225305.1:22500-36138 GCF_041296235.1 Equus asinus | reverse complement strand
AACATGGGCATAAAGAAGCTAGCTCAGGTTGCAACCTTTAAGCAGAAAAAAAACACAAGGGCGTGCAGACCTGGCAAAAAAGCAACAGTGAGAAATCTACCCTCTGAACCGACGAAGATGGACAACAGAGGCTAGCTCAGGTGGCAATTTTTAAGGAAAAATAAAAGGAAGTGCGTGGAGACCTGGGGAAAAAGCAACACGGAGAAATCTACCCTCTAGAACTGAGAAAGAAGCGCAACAGAGGCTAGCTCAGGTGGCAATCTTTAAGCAAAAAAAATAAAATAAAAAAAAACAATGGCGAGGAGACCCGGTCAAAAAGCAACCCTGAAAAAGGTACCCTCTGAAACTGAGGAAGCAGGGCAACAGTGCCTAGCTCAGGTGACAATCTTTAAGCAAAAGAAACACACAAGGGCGTGGGGAGCTGGCGAAAAGGCAACACTGAGAAATCCAGCCTCTGAAACGGACGAAGATGGGCAACAGAGGCTAGCTCAGGTGGCAATCTTTAAGCAAAAAAAATAAGATAAAAAAATACAATGGCGAGGAGACCCGTTAAAAGCAACCCTGAAAAAGGTACCCTCTGAAACTGAGGAAGCAGGGCAACAGTGCCTAGCTCAGGTGACAATCTTTAAGCAAAAGAAACACACAAGGGCGTGGGGAGCTGGCGAAAAGGCAACACTGAGAAATCCAGCCTCTGAAACGGACGAAGATGGGCAACAGAGGCTAGCTCAGGTGGCAATCTTTAAGCAAAAGAAACACACAAGGGCGTGGAGACCTGGGGAAAAAGCAACACGGAGAAATCCACCCTCTGAAACTGAGGAAGATGGGCAAGAGAGGCTACCTCAGGTGGCAATCCTTAAGCAAAAACAAAGCACAAAGGCGTGGAGCCCTGGGGACAAAGCAACCCTGAAATATCTACCCTCTGAAACTGAGGAACATGGGCAAGAGAGGCTAGCTCAGGTGGCAATCGTTAAGCAAAAACAAAACACAAAGGCGTGGAGACCTGGGGAAAAAGCAACCCTGAAATATCTACCCTCTGAAACTGAGGAAGATGGGCAAGAGAGGCTGGCTTCAGGTGGCAATCTTTAAGCAAAAGAAACACACAAGGGCGTGGGGAGCTGGGGAAAAGGCAACACTGAGAAATCCACCCTCTGAAACGGACGAAGATGGGCAACAGAGGCTACCTCAGGTGGCAATCGTTAAGCAAAAGAAACACACAAGGGCGTGGAGGCCTGGGGAAAAAGCAACACGGAGAAATCCACCCTCTGAAACTGAGGGACATGGGCAAAAGAAGCTAGCTCAGGTTGCAACCTTTAAGCAGAAGAAAAACACAAGGGCGTGCAGACCTGGCAAAAAAGCAACAGTGAGAAATCTACCCTCTGAAACCGACGAAGATGGACAACAGAGGCTAGCTCAGGTGGCAATTTTTAAGGAAAAATAAAAGGAAGTGCGTGGAGACCTGGGGAAAAAGCAACACGGAGAAATCTACCCTCTAGAACTGAGAAAGAAGCGCAACAGAGGCTAGCTCAGGTGGCAATCTTTAAGCAAAAAAAATAAGATAAAAAAATACAATGGCGAGGAGACCCGGTGAAAAAGCAACCCTGAAAAAGGTACCCTCTGAAACTGAGGAAGCAGGGCAACAGTGCCTAGCTCAGGTGACAATCTTTAAGCAAAAGAAACACACAAGGGCGTGGGGAGCTGGCGAAAAGGCAACACTGAGAAATCCAGCCTCTGAAACGGACGAAGATGGGCAACAGAGGCTAGCTCAGGTGGCAATCTTTAAGCAAAAGAAACACACAGGGGCGTGGAGACCTGGGGAAAAAGCAACACGGAGAAATCCACCCTCTGAAACTGAGGAAGATGGGCAAGAGAGGCTACCTCAGGTGGCAATCCTTAAGCAAAAACAAAGCACAAAGGCGTGGAGCCCTGGGGACAAAGCAACCCTGAAATATCTACCCTCTGAAACTGAGGAACATGGGCAAGAGAGGCTAGCTCAGGTGGCAATCGTTAAGCAAAAACAAAACACAAAGGCGTGGGGACCTGGGGAAAAAGCAACCCTGAAATATCTACCCTCTGAAACTGAGGAAGATGGGCAAGAGAGGCTGGCTTCAGGTGGCAATCTTTAAGCAAAAGAAACACACAAGGGCGTGGGGAGCTGGGGAAAAGGCAACACTGAGAAATCCACCCTCTGAAACGGACGAAGATGGGCAACAGAGGCTACCTCAGGTGGCAATCGTTAAGCAAAAGAAACACACAAGGGCGTGGAGGCCTGGGGAAAAAGCAACACGGAGAAATCCACCCTCTGAAACTGAGGAACATGGGCAAAAGAAGCTAGCTCAGGTTGCAACCTTTAAGCAGAAGAAAAACACAAGGGCGTGCAGACCTGGCAAAAAAGCAACAGTGAGAAATCTACCCTCTGAAACCGACGAAGATGGACAACAGAGGCTAGCTCAGGTGGCAATTTTTAAGGAAAAATAAAAGGAAGTGCGTGGAGACCTGGGGAAAAAGCAACACGGAGAAATCTACCCTCTAGAACTGAGAAAGAAGCGCAACAGAGGCTAGCTCAGGTGGCAATCTTTAAGCAAAAAAAATAAAATAAAAAAATACAATGGCGAGGAGACCCGGTCAAAAAGCAACCCTGAAAAAGGTACCCTCTGAAACTGAGGAAGCAGGGCAACAGTGCCTAGCTCAGGTGACAATCTTTAAGCAAAAGAAACACACAAGGGCGTGGGGAGCTGGCGAAAAGGCAACACTGAGAAATCCAGCCTCTGAAACGGACGAAGATGGGCAACAGAGGCTAGCTCAGGTGGCAATCTTTAAGCAAAAGAAACACACAAGGGCGTGGAGACCTGGGGAAACAGCAACACGGAGAAATCCACCCTCTGAAACTGAGGAAGATGGGCAAGAGAGGCTACCTCAGGTGGCAATCCTTAAGCAAAAACAAAGCACAAAGGCGTGGAGCCCTGGGGAAAAAGCAACCCTGAAATATCTACCCTCTGAAACTGAGGAAGATGGGCAAGAGAGGCTGGCTTCAGGTGGCAATCTTTAAGCAAAAGAAACACACAAGGGCGTGGGGAGCTGGGGAAAAGGCAACACTGAGAAATCCACCCTCTGAAAAGGACGAAGATGGGCAACAGAGGCTAGCTCAGGTGGCAATCGTTAAGCAAAAGAAACACACAAGGGCGTGGAGGCCTGGGGAAAAAGCAACACGGAGAAATCCACCCTCTGAAACTGAGGAACATGGGCAAAAGAAGCTAGCTCAGGTTGCAACCTTTAAGCAGAAGAAAAACACAAGGGCGTGCAGACCTGGCAAAAAAGCAACAGTGAGAAATCTACCCTCTGAAACCGACGAAGATGGACAACAGAGGCTAGCTCAGGTGGCAATTTTTAAGGAAAAATAAAAGGAAGTGCGTGGAGACCTGGGGAAAAAGCAACACGGAGAAATCTACCCTCTAGAACTGAGAAAGAAGCGCAACAGAGGCTAGCTCAGGTGGCAATCTTTAAGCAAAAAGAATAAAATAAAAAAATACAATGGCGAGGAGACCCGGTCAAAAAGCAACCCTGAAAAAGGTACCCTCTGAAACTGAGGAAGCAGGGCAACAGTGCCTAGCTCAGGTGACAATCTTTAAGCAAAAGAAACACACAAGGGCGTGGGGAGCTGGGGAAAAGGCAACACTGAGAAATCCACCCTCTGAAACGGACGAAGATGGGCAACAGAGGCTACCTCAGGTGGCAATCGTTAAGCCAAAGAAACACACAAGGGTGTGGAGACCTGGGGAAAAAGCAACACGGAGAAATCCACCCTCTGAAACTGACGAACATGGGCAAAAGAAGCTAGCTCAGGTTGCAGCCTTCAAGCAGAAAAAAAAAAGACGCAAGGGCGTGGAGAGCTGGCGAAAAAGCAACACTGAGAAATCTACCCTCTGAAACCGAAGAAGATGGGCAACAGAGGCTAGCTCAGGTGGCAATCTTTAAGCAAAAAAAATAAAATAAAAAAATACAATGGCGAGGAGACCCGGTCAAAAAGCAACCCTGAAAAAGGTACCCTCTGAAACTGAGGAAGCAGCGCAACAGTGCCTAGCTCAGGTGACAATCTTTAAGCAAAAAAAAAAAACAAAAAACAAAAAACAAAAAACAAAACCCACAATGGAGTGGAGACCCGGGGGAAATCAACACTGAAAAATACAAAAAGAATGGAAGACCAATAGACAGAGCAGGCACTTTCACCTGGGGTGGAGGAGGTACGCATGGATGACCGATAAGCGCATGAAAAGATGTGAGCTGTTCCCTGGAAAAGCAAGTGAGAAAATTAGAGGGAGACATTGTGGGGACACATGGGTGAGACTGCCTTCTTCCAAATACCGGAACAGGATCAAACTGCTAGTCAGGTCGCGGAGAAGCCAAGTCAGTCACTCACGCCTCACTGGTGGTGAAGGGAAACGGTATGGCCTCTGTGAAAAAGGGCGTGGCGGGTTCCAAAACTGACACGCCGCGGAAACAACCACCGAAAGTGGCAACCTACATAAGCCTTTGGTGTATCTTGCCTCCTAAGAGCGTCTGTATGTAGCTGGAGCCTTGGGTCATTAAGGCTTCCACAGTGATCTGTGGTGGGTGGGTGGGGGGGGGGGGCCTTGGGCCTTGGGGGTCTCCGCTGGACCTCCAGGAAGTCAGCTTTTGTGGAGTCCCGTGAGTCCTTCCAGGGAGGGAGGCATCCAACCCGAGGGTGGTCTGGAGGGCACCACTCCCACCACTCCCGGGGGCTGGGGCGGGGGGCGGGGTGGGGGCTGCGGCCACGTTCCTGTTCATTCACACAGAATCCGGGGCATGAATGTTCTTAGCAGCTCTGTTCCACACAGCCCCACACTGGAAACCACACAGACGTCCTGCGAGTCCCATCCCTTGCTCATGTCGCCGGGGCTCCGGAGGAGGGCCACTCTGTAAAAGCGGCCGCCAGATGGCGCCCAACGACCGGCGCGGAGGGGTCAGCGGGAGGGAACCGGGTCACCAGCCAGCGAGAGTGCACAGCCTGAGCCCACCGCCGGGTCAGGTCTCTCTCTGTCTCTGTCTCTGTCTCTGTCTCTGTCTCTGTCTCTCTCTGTCTCTGTCTCTGTCTCTGTCTCTCTCTGTCTCTCTCTCTCTCTCTCTTTCTCTCTGGGCCCGCTTGGGGCGGGCGGGAGGTCACCACGTGAGGCCCCAGGGTGTCCACCTCGGAGCTCCCAGGCAGCACAGGGCAACCCTGGGCGCAGAAGGAGGTGTTGGAAAATCGGCGGGGAGGGGGGTGGGGTGGGTGGGCTTGCCAGGAAGGGGACAGACTCCCCACGTGACTTCTGGGCCGGGCCGGGCGCGGGGCTGCCGGCTGGCTGACGCGGACAGAGGTGGAAAAGTCCCCGGAGATGCCACGGGGCAGGCCGGGGCTGCCGGCCCCCGCTTCCCGGAGCGGCCCGAGCACTTCCCGGGCTCCCGGGAGGACTTAGAAAATCACGGCGGGGTGGGGGGTGGGGGTCGCTGTCAAACCGAAACCATGCACGTCATCAGAGAAGGACCGTGACGACGGAGGAATTGTCCGCAGTCTGTCAGGAATTGTGTGCAGCCTGTCACTTCCGGCCCAGAGGGTCTCTCTAAGGCAGACGGACAGACAGAGCCCACAAGTCGTAGAGGAAAGGACCGAGCCGCTTGGCCGCGGAAAAGTTTACAACACAAAACAGGTCTCCCTCCGCACGGGGCCACAGCAAAGCCCAAAGACGACACACGGGGGGGAGCATGGGTGCAGATGCACGTGTGGTGATAAGAATATGGATTTCAGCAGGGCTTCCCGTCCTCATCAACAAGCAGAAGCACCCAAATGGTGGGGGTTGGGGGGCAGAGACCTCACAGCCATTCCCTCCACAAATCGAGTTCCCCGGGACATCCTCACAGCGCCGTGCTGTGAGTGTGTGTGGGTGTTTAAAATGGAGTAAATGTGGACGTGGAACTGCTCCGTGAAACCAAAATAACAACAGTCGTAGATCTTCTTTGGTCATTTAGAAAATTCTTTTTTTTTTTTTTTTCCCCAGCGGTGCACGTATTTCCCTTCCAAAAAAGAAGAACGGGAAAGGAGATGTTAAAGGCAAGCAGAGAGAGGAAAACTGTTGCAAAACAAAAGCTGAGCTCCCGTCCGAGGGAGGCCTCCTCCATTGGAGGCCTAGGAAATCATTCTGACAAAATGGAGGATCTCTGTCTTTGGTGTCGATTCCCTCAGAGGTCAAGAGAAACCTTTTCCAATGTCTTTATCAGGAGGAGACTAGAAGTTAGAGAAAAGTATCCTTTCGGGAGTGAGAAAAACAAATTCTGATTTTGCATCAGCTTCCCTCCGATCTTGAAACTCATTGACTTGATTCCATTCTGTCGACGGAAATAATCCGGAACCAATCTATCCGTGAAAATCGGGGTGCGTTTATTCTGAGCTAAAATGTGAGGACTGTGGCCCGGGGCCTTTCTTCCCGAAGGAAGAGAGGGTGCCCGGGAAGTGGGGTGTACAGAGTGCTTCTAGACCCCCAGAGAGGACGTTTCACATAGGATCGAAAGGTCCCTTGGATGATAGTCGCGAGACTGCTCTGTCGGCACAGCGATCGACAGACACTGCTGGGTGGCAGGTCTGTTGTCTGGGCCTGGGTGGTCACAGGGGAGCCGGATGGTCAAAGGTGAGCGCAACCATCCGCTCCTAGCCTAAGGAAAGATGCCTCTCCTTAAGGAAAGGCCCGAGCACGGGGAAGCTGCTCCTTTCCCTTAAGGGCATTGGTTCTTGCCGTAGGAAATGTGTAAAGCGGATCTACGATGCGATGCGTGCTCGACGGCCACGTCAGGCCCTTTTCGAAAAACACTGTCAGGCCGAATTAGGCCGACACCCAATGGCTTCCTCATAGACTCCCATAGATCCTATCGCTCGCCATTTCTATCTGTCCACTCGTTCCAATTTTAGGCCACTTGACCACGAACAGGCCTTTTTCTCAGATTATTTTCCCCGTGAAACTTTGATCACCTTTTCACAGACAAAACGATCTTTACTTTTTAGGCCCTCTTGCCTGAAGGCAGCCATCTCACTTTCCTTGAACACAAAGATGTTTCCCATATTCACTTTTAGTGGCTTTTTGTTTTGTTTTGTTTTGTTTTGAGGACGATGAGCCCTGAGCTAACTGCTGCCAATCCTCCTCTTTTTGCCGAGGAAGGCTGGCCCTGAGCTCACCTCCGTGCCCATCTTCCTCTATTTCATATGTGGGACGCCTACCACCACGTGGCTCGCCCAGCGGTGCCACGTCCACCCCCGGGATCCGAACTGGCGAACCCCGGGCCGGCGAAGCGGAACAGGCACACTTAACCAGCGCGCCACCGGGCCGGCCTAGTGGCTTTCATCGCATTTGTTAAGTAGATTTTTTAACCCTCACGAACCTTAATTTTGGTGAAAACTAAGAAGCCAGCAATTAGGAACTGTCCTTCCCATGAGCATTCCGTCGCTTGGCCAATGTCTAAACACTTGGCCACTTTTAGAAACATGGGATTTCATAGGTTTATCTTTTCCTTCGCTTTATTTGATTTCATCTCACTTTAGTTTTTGGGTGAGGAAGATCGGCCCTCACAGAGCTAACGCCTGTTGCCAATCTTCCGTTTTTGTTTTTTTTTTCCCCCCTCCCGATTTTTCTCCCCCAATCCCCCCCATGACATAGTTGTCTATCTTAGTTGAGGGCCCTTCCAGTTGTGGCATGTGGGACGCCGCCTCCACACGGCCCGACGAGCGGTGCCGTGTCCGTGCCGTGCCCGGGATCTGAACCGGCAAAACCCTGGGCCGCCGAAGGGGAGCTTGTGAACTTAACCACTCGGCCACGGGGCCGCCCCTGTCCGTGGACTTTTTTATCACCTGATTTCACCTCGCAAAACTTCAAAGCTTCAAGTTATCAGAGAGGTTTGGGAAGTTGTTTTTATTAATTTAATTAATTTATTTTTCGAGGAAGACGAGCCCCGAGCTGACACCTGCTGCCAATTCTCCTCTTTTTGCCCCGGGAGAGTGATCCCGAGCTAACATCCGTGCCCATCCCCCTCCCCTTGATAGGCGGGACGCTGACCACAGCGTGGCTCGCCAAGCGGCGCCACGTCCGCACCCTGGATCCGAACCTGCGAACCCCTGGCTGACAAAACGGAACGTGCGAACTTAACCGCTGTGCCGCCGGGCTGGCCCTTCGGGAAGTTATTTTCAGGACACGGGCCATAAACTAGAATCACCGCTACAGGTTTATCGGAGCGACATCAGCGTTCGTGGTGGATTGAGTCGTCCCCTCTGTCTCTCCCCTCCAGGGCACAACCAAAGGGACGTCTATCGACCCACCCACCAAGGATTCCCCCCCCCCCCCCGCACGGCACAGCAGGATGCCTGAGAGATCCACGCAGCCCTACAGCGGCAAGTCACATTCGCACAGTCAAAATTCAATGGCAGAGACAAAACGTTAAGGTCAGTGAGAGGGAAGAGAATAACCGGCCCAGGAGCAACGGTGTGAAGAACACGGAGAAGACGGGTCCTAGACGCCGGGGTCCCCGGAGCAGTGATTTGATCAGAGGCCCGCAAACGTCCACGATCTCCACACCACGTTTATGGCCGACTGCGTGCGTGGGTCCTTTGGAATCGACCAGGCTACCGTCCGGGCCACTTTGGGACATCGTGTCCAGCTGCCCCGAGCGGTGGAGCTGTCGTTCAAGTGTAAGATGGGGCCCGTCCGGGGAGAGAATGGGGACGGGGAAAGGGAGGCCGCGGGAAGTCACAGAGTCTGAGGTGTTCGGGGGAGACTGACTCTTCTGAAGTGGAGGTGGTAGAAGGAGAGCAGCAGGATTTTTGGATTTTTGTTCCCTCTGTTAGGTATCTGGGTCCGGAGGAGAGTGGGGCGGGGGGGGGGCGGGTGGTGGTGGTGGTGGTGGGTGTGAGGCTGAGGCGGGGCTGGTGTTTCCTTTCCGAGTCAGGTGGAAGAGCTCCTCCAGTGGAGGTTTTTAGACAAGGGGTCTGGTCTGGCAGGATGGGAGGTTGCGGGTTGAGCCACAGGGGAATCTGTCGTAGCTCAGACTCGGGCCTTTGAAGAAATAGACAGAGAGAGGAGTTTTGCTCTGTCTGTCACCGCAGCCGGCACCTCAGGAGCAACAACAGGAGGCTTCCCGAATGAGTGAAGGGGCAGGAGCCAGCGTGCCCCGTGCCTCTCTCAGCCCTGCGCCGGCAGGGAAGGAAGCAGGCAGGCAGGCCTCAGGGCTACTCCCGTCCTACTGCCCGGTGGTCCCTGTCCCGGCCCCGCCCCCACTCTCCCCCTGACCCTCACCGCTCCCCAGCCCTCTTCTCAGCCAGAGAGGCGATGGGGGGGGGGGCGGTGCGGTCCCAGAACAAGTTTCCTCTCATCCGCCATCATCTTGCCACCCTGACGACTTGGCCTGAGATCCGGCCTAGGCTGTACCCGTGTGTGGTTTTCCTGTGGACAAGGGGGCCGGTTCACCATTTCGGAAGAAACCCCTAGCCTTCCACTGCCGAGTCGCCAGCCTGGGAGGGGGGAGGGGGGAGGGGGGAGGGGAGGTCAGGCCCATTCATTCCGATGGGCCTGGCGTCAGGGCTTCATTCAAGTGCAGGAAGCTCTCTCCCATGGCCTCGGGCTTTTTCCCATTGAACGGCTTTCTTCAATTCCCCCACCCTTAGGCCGCAGTCCACCAAGGGCCGGGAGGCAGGGAGGGAAGATGTTGGGGCAGGGTGGCTGTCTGAGAAACTCGCCTCATCTGGGGCAGAAAGAGTGCCCCCCTCCTTTCTCTAACCCTACTAGACTGCTTGAGGATCACGGACGGTTTGGCTCATCGATGAGCCCTGCGTTATGGGCCCGGCAAGCAAACTCCTAACGGGCAACCCGCCGCTCTAGGCGTGTGTGGGTTTTTTGATCTTTCACCTTCAAGTTCGCACGACATCGGTCCGTGTCCCCCGCCCCGGCTTCCCATGGGAAATCCTCCGTCTCTTTCCACAGACTCACTGGCGACTTCACACAGTGCCTGCCTCCTCCTCCTTAGGAAGGAAGGAAGGAAGGAAGGAAGGGGCTGACCCCGTGGCCGAGCAGTTGAGTTTGCACGCTCCGCTTCAGCGGCCCGGGGCTTGGAAGGTTCGGATCCTGGGCTCGGACACGGCACCGCTCATCAAACCACGCTGAGGTGGCGTCCCACACGGCAGAACCAGAGGGACCCTCAAAGAGAATATAGAACTAGGTACTGGGGTGCTCTGGGGAGAAGAAGAAGAAGGAGGAGGAATAAAAAGAAAAGAAAAGATTGGCAATGAGCTCGGGTGCCAGTCTTTAAAAAAAAAAAAAAAAAGAGGAAGAAAGATGGACAAACAGGAACGAATCCCACTGACGGCACCTCCAAATGGTGGGGGGCAGGGGGGTGGGGGGGGTGGGGAGTGGCATCATCGGGCCAAGGGTGACTCTAAGCGTGATCCCGCGGTTGTGTTATTTGACATTTTATCGAATCGATTTATTATTTTATTTTTGAGGAAGATGAGCCCTGAGCGAACATCTGCCACCAATCCTCCTCTGTCGGCCGAGGAAGACTGGCCCTGAGCTGACATCCGTGCCCATCCCCCTCTACTTTCCAGGTGGGACGCCTGCCACAGCGTGGCTCGCCAAGCGGTGCCGGGTCCTGTGCCCGGGATCCGGACCGGCGAACCCGGGGCCGGCGGAGCAGAACGTGCGAACTTCACCGCCGCGCCACCGGGCCGGCCCCCGGAGTTGTTTTGAAAATCCAGTAAGGGGCTGGCCCCGTGGCCGAGTGGTTAAGTTCGCGCGCTCCGCTGCAGGCAGCCCAGTGTTTCATCGGTTCGTTCGGATCCCGGGCGCGGACACGGCACTGCTCATCAAACCACGCTGAGGCGGCGTCCCACATACCACCGCTAGAAGGACCCACCGCGAAGAACACACAACTACGTACCGGGGGGCTTTGGGGAGAAAAAGGAAAGACAAAAAATAAAATCTTCCAAACTCCAATAAAACTTTGAGTGAAGACGACGAGGAGGATGCGAAACGTATCTCACGCCTCCGAGCCGAGCCGTCCGTTTAGGTTTAGGAAGGGGGACGAGGACCCTTTGTAAGCGACATCCCTTTTTAAGCACCATTCTAAACCACAGAACAGAACTCCCTCTCCTCGACCCGGAGCGAGGAGGTTCCTGGGTGTGTCAGAGAGGGTCACGTCCTCTGCAGCACGAACGAACCGCCAGGGTTCGGCCACGGGAAAGAATTTCTTCCTCTCCAGGGGGACTAAAAGTCACCGACGGCAGCGGGCGTAGGTGCTATCCTTCCCGTCCAGGAAAGGCAGGGAGAACTTCAGCCGTGAAGAGAAGGAGGTCTTCCTCACTCCCCGTTTTGGGAGGGCCCCTTTGGCAGGGGAGTTTTGTCTCCTGATTTCAAGTCAGGAAGAAAAGGGAGAGAGAGAGAGAGAGAGAGAGAGTGTGTGTCCTTCTCGTGCCAGGTCGGTCTGAGGGGGACCTCCTCTGGTTTCCTCCCTTCCCAGGGAACGCCGTTCGCTCCTTCTTCTAGAAAAAGCTCCCAAAGCACCACCGCCCAGGATGGTCGACCTACGCCCATCGTCCCTCCTTTCCCAATCATTTCTACCGCGACAGAGGGACAGAGGCCCCTGCCCCATCCCCATCCCCACCCCCACCCCCATCGCCTGCCTCCTTGATGGCCAAAGGAGCTGCCTCTGAGAATGGAACGGGGCTTGGAAACCTTCTAGAGGGGTGACTCTCACCTGCCTGCCTGCTGGGAAAAGCACCACGCTGTCCATCGGACTGCTCTTTTGGGCAAACGTAGGCGTGCCACATAGCGATCGACAGCTATGGCGGGGGGGGGGGGGGGGCGGGGTGGCGTGGTGGTGCCCAGGATCCACGACACGTGACGGCTGCGGAGCACGACAGCCCTAAGACCTTGAGGGAGACGGGGTGGCGCGTGAATCCTTTCGGAACGAGAACGACAGGAAACGCTGACGGGGACGTGTTCTCCTCTCGAGAACACACCAACGCCTCGCACGGTGTCTGACCCGGGGTGCCTCTGACTTTTGTCATCAGAGACGATCCTCTCGACCGCCCCTCACGCTTTGGGGAAAAGGGGAGAGGGACTCGGTAGCACGGGAAAAGCCATCCATCCGCCCTTCCTTTCCGTCTTCACGGCTCCTTCTCGTGGAAAACGAGGAAGCCGTCCGGAGGAACGGAACACTGACCCGGGCCAAAGCGTGGCCCAGCCTGAGCCTCCAAAACCTTCTGCTAAGTGAGAGGTGCCAGACATCCAAGGCGACCTACGTTGCGATTCCACACAGAGGAGAGAGCTAGAACGGTCCAACCCTAGAGGGCGACAGCAGATGGCGGCGGCGGCGGCGGCGGCAGTGGTGGTGGTGATCGTGGTGGGGCAGATCCGGGAGTGGGGCCGTTTTTTCTTTCGGGGGGAGGGGATGGAAACGGAAACCTTCTGGAAATAGATAGCCGTGACGGATGCGCCACCTTGGGGAGAGAGACTCCCGAAGGCCACTGGCTTGTGCCCCGTGGAAAGGATGGATTCGGTGGGATGGGAATTCTACCTCCGTGTAGAGCGTGTGGTAAACCACGAGGTAGGTGGGTGGGTGGCCTCCCTGCCTCGCCTCCACCTAGACGTCCACACACAGAGACCGACGAGGGAGGGAGGGAGGGAGGGAGGGAGGGAGGGAGAGAGACAAGACTGACAGAGGCCGAGGCCGAGGCCGAGGCAGTGAGCGAGTAAGTGATCGACCCTGGCCATAGGGATTCCTCAGAGGGCGTCTCTTGGCTCCCCAAACGAAGAATGTGTGTGGAGATCGAGAAAGATCACCGACCTAGGAGAACCAGCAAGACTTCCTCACCCGCCAGAGAGCCGCTGGGCCCCTGCCGTCCCTGCCACCGCCACCCCTACCCCTCGCCTTTGGCAGCGACGCCAACGAAAGGCAGGCAGACGAGTGGGAGAGTCGTGTGGTGGTGTCCCCCAAGGAAGGTGGGTCCATGCCGACGAGCGGTCGTCGGCGTGTGGAAAAGCCAGAGGCGGGCTGACTAGAAGGAGGGCGTCCTGGAGGAAGGGGCCAGGGTGTGAGGGAGAGAGGCCTGTTCCTCTTCCCCTGTCGGTCCCAAGTCAGGGGCCCAAAGGAGGAAAGCTGTCCGTTCCTTTCCGACTCGGACGGTTCGGGCGGAACCGACCGATCCCCGCGGCGGCGCAGTCGGGGCTTTCTGGACCAGAACCCCTCTCTCTGTCGCCTTTCGACCACACGCACGCTTTAGAGGCCAAGGGAAAATGGATCGGGTCTCTCTGTCTCTCTCCCTAGAAAACAAGGGGCCGGGGGCCGAGCCCGTGGACGAACGGTCAAGTAGCGCCCCCCACCCCGGCCCCCGGCTTCGACGGCCCAGGTTTTCACCGGTTCGGATCCTGGGCGCAGCCCCAGACCCAGCATCGCCCTTCAAGCCACGCCGAGGCGGCGTCCCACATAGCAGAAACGCGAAAGACCTACCACTGGAACCTACAACTATGGACGGGACGGGACGGGACGGGGCGGGGCGGGGCGGGGCGGGGCGGGGGTGGGGGGGCGGCTTTGGGGAGCAGGAAGAAAGAAAAA
>NW_027225305.1:0-7500 GCF_041296235.1 Equus asinus | reverse complement strand
CCGCCGCGTCACGGAGACCCCGACACCGCCCACGCCACGAGGCACGGGGCGGGGGAGCGAGGTCAGGCCGGATTCCGCACCCCTGCCGCCTCCCACACGCCACTCGCAGCGGGGGAGAACGGGCGAGGGGACCCGCGGGCAGAGCGAGAAGAGCGGTCCCGTTCGCCATGAACGTCCGTCCCTCGTCTGGCACGGCTTAGGCCCGGCCCGGGAGAGCACAGCATCACCACATCGGTCGGCAGCATAACGCGAGGGACCCCCGAGCAAGGGAAGGCCGGCGAGGACAGCGAGCGGAGGAGCCTGCTTCAGCCTCACCGACCCCTCTCCTCCTCCAGCAAGCGCGGGCGACGACCCCAGGACGAGAACGCCTGACACGCACTGGCACGGAGCCGGTGGGATGGGGTAAGTCGCGACCGCACCCGGGTGCCGGCGGCAGGGAGTGCACGTGGTAGAGGACCCCGCGCCCCTAACCCCGCCGCCCTCGGGTACCAGAGACCGGAGGTGGCACCACGGTCGTGGGGGCGCCTGGAACGCACAAGAGCCGGCGCGCAGGCCCCAGCGGGCGGCTCAAGCGGCGGGGGTGGAAACGGGCGTCCGGTTCTCGGCCAGAGCCCGGAGCCCTCCCCGCACACGCATCCAGGCACCCGGAAGCTCTCGGGCGACTGTCACCCGAGCAGAGCGTGTCAGCACTTATCTGGCGGCACAAAACCACCCATTCGGGGGCAAGAATCGCCGCGCCCGGAGACGGGGCCCACCCACGGATCACCAGGGGAACCCCTGGATCACGGCCACGGCCACCAGACCCCAAGCACGACCCCATCGCCACCAGGCCCGGAGCTCCCGGGGCCATCTGGTCGACCCCAGAAGCGTGGCGGCAGGGGGAGCCGGGGACAGCCTCCCCGGGCCGCCCGCGCGGGCCGGGACCGGTCGGTCCCTCCCTCTGAGTCGCCGGGTCAGGACTTAGAAAAGAATTCCGCGGAGGCGCCTCCGGCGACCGGGCCCGGGGCGGGACCGTGGCTCCCGTCCCTCAGCCGGGGCTCCACCTACGCCTCGAGCCGGCCCCCTCCCGCCTCCGGACAAAGACGCGACCCGCGAAACTCGGAGAGAGAAGTCCGGTCCGACGGCCCGGACCCACCCCGGGCACGCGTCCGGGCCGGGGACGCCCTCCCCGGCCCGCCCTCGAGGGCTCCCGGGGCCGGTCCACGCTCTTCTCCAGGGCGGGACTTGGAAAAAAAAACTGCCACGGAGGAGGAGGCATCCGAGGACCGGGCCCGGTCCCCACCGCCAGAGCCGGTCGACTCGGAAGACCAGTGGGGAAAAGGCCAGCCCGGCGGCCGAGCCCGTCGCGCCCTCCACGGCCTCCCCCGCAAGGCCCCGGCCGGTCGCCCACCTCCGGAGCGGGGCGCGGAAAGGGGATCGGCGACGCGGAAGGCCCGACCACCGGGCCGCCCTCGGGACGACGGCCGGGCACGGGACGAGCTCCCTCGCCCGTTCCCCCGCGGCGGCCCCCCACCCCCTCCCGGGGACGGAGGGGCACCGGCGGCTGCTGGTCGACCCGTCCGGGAGGCCCCACACCCCGGCCGGCACCGGGCGGCGCGGCGACAGCCACCTCCCTCAGTAGCCTGCACCTCCAATCTCCGGCGAGCGGGCGTCGCGCTCACGCCCCGGCGCCACCGGGCCAGATCCCGCCAGCGACGCCGGCCTCCCGGGACTCTGCCTCGGTCACCGCGGCCGAGTCCCGTCCCTTGGCCCGCGTCGCCGGAGCTCCGGAGGAAAGAGACGATATAAAAGCGGCCGCCAGGTGGCACCCGGCGACCGACGACCGCCTCAGCGGGACGGAGCCGGAGCGCGGGCCCGCCGGGGAGCACAGCCGGGCCGCCGGGCCGCCCGATCCCGTCCCGGAGCCCCCTCGGACCCAGCCTCCCGGCCCAGTGCGGCCCCGGGGCGTCCGCCCGCGGGCTCCCGCCGCCAAGGCGCAGCCCCAGCCGCAGGAGGGGGACTCGGAAAAGGTTTCTCGGGCGATCACCGGGAAGGGGAAGGGGAGAGTTCCCCCCAGAGAGGCCAGGGGGCGGCCCGGGCCGGGCTGGGCCGGTGCGGCCGGGAGGCCGCCGCTTCCCGGAGCGGCTGGAGCGCCCCCGGGGTTCCCGGGAGGACTTAGAAAATCAGGGCGGGCGGGGACGGTCAAACCGAAACCAGGCACGTCATCCGAGAAGGACCGTGATGACGGGAGGAGGAAAGCTTTCCAGTCCAGAGGGCCTGTCGAAGGCAGGCGGAGAGTCTACCCGCTGAAACTGACGAAGATGGGCAAAAGAAGCTAGCTCAGGCGCCGACATCTAAGGAAATAAAAAAAAAAAAGCACGAGGGCGTGGAGAAATGGGGAAAAATCAACACTGAGAAATCTACCCTCTGAAACCGACGAAGATGGGCAACAGGGGCTAGCTCAGGTGGCAATTTTTAAGGAAAAATGAAAGGAAGTGCGTGGAGACCTGGGGAAAAAGCAACACGGAGAAATCTACCCTCTAGAACTGAGAAAGAAGCGCAACAGAGGCTAGCTCAGGTGGCAATCTTTAAGCAAAAAAAATAAGATAAAAAAATACAATGGCGAGGAGACCCGGTGAAAAAGCAACCCTGAAAAAGGTACCCTCTGAAACTGAGGAAGCAGGGCAACAGTGCCTAGCTCAGGTGACAATCTTTAAGCAAAAGAAACACACAAGGGCGTGGGAGCTGGCGAAAAGGCAACACTGAGAAATCCACCCTCTGAAACGGACGAAGATGGGCAACAGAGGCTAGCTCAGGTGGCAATCTTTAAGCAAAAGAAACACACAAGGGCGTGGAGACCTGGGGAAAAAGCAACACGGAGAAATCCACCCTCTGAAACTGAGGAAGATGGGCAAGAGAGGCTACCTCAGGTGGCAATCCTTAAGCAAAAACAAAGCACAAAGGCGTGGAGCCCTGGGGACAAAGCAACCCTGAAATATCTACCCTCTGAAACTGAGGAACATGGGCAAGAGAGGCTAGCTCAGGTGGCACTCGTTAAGCAAAAACAAAACACAAAGGCGTGGAGACCTGGGGAAAAAGCAACCCTGAAATATCTACCCTCTGAAACTGAGGAAGATGGGCAAGAGAGGCTGGCTTCAGGTGGCAATCTTTAAGCAAAGAAAACACACAAGGGCGTGGGGAGCTGGGGAAAAGGCAACACTGAGAAATCCACCCTCTGAAACGGACGAAGATGGGCAACAGAGGCTAGCTCAGGTGGCAATCGTTAAGCAAAAACAAAACCAAAGGCGTGGAGACATGGGGAAAAAGCAACCCTGAAATATCTACCCTCTGAAACTGAGGAAGATGGGCAAGAGAGGCTACCTCAGGTGGCAATCCTTAAGCAAAAACAAAGCACAAAGGCGTGGAGCCCTGGGGACAAAGCAACCCTGAAATATCTACCCTCTGAAACTGAGGAACATGGGCAAGAGAGGCTAGCTCAGGTGGCACTCGTTAAGCAAAACAAAACACAAAGGCGTGGAGACCTGGGGAAAAAGCAACCCTGAAATATCTACCCTCTGAAACTGAGGAAGATGGGCAAGAGAGGCTGCTTCAGGTGGCAATCGTTAAGCAAAAACAAAACACAAAGGCGTGGAGACCTGGGAAAAAGCAACCCTGAAATATCTACCCTCTGAAACTGAGGAAGACGGGCAAGAGAGGCTGGCTTCAGGTGGCAAACGTTAAGCAAAAGAAACACACAAGGGCGTGGAGGCCTGGGGAAAAAGCAACACGGAGAAATCCACCCTCTGAAACTGAGGGACATGGGCAAAAGAAGCTAGCTCAGGTTGCAACCTTTAAGCAGAAAAAAAACACAAGGGCGTGCAGACCTGGCAAAAAGCAACAGTGAGAAATCTACCCTCTGAAACCGACGAAGATGGACAACAGAGGCTAGCTCAGGTGGCAATTTTTAAGGAGAAATAAAAGGAAGTGCGTGGAGACCTGGGGAAAAAGCAACACGGAGAAATCTACCCTCTAGAACTGAGAAAGAAGCGCAACAGAGGCTAGCTCAGGTGGCAATCTTTAAGCAAAAAAAATAAGATAAAAAAATACAATGGCGAGGAGACCCGGTCAAAAAGCAACCCTGAAAAAGGTACCCTCTGAAACTGAGGAAGCAGGGCAACAGTGCCTAGCTCAGGTGACAATCTTTAAGCAAAAGAAACACACAAGGGCGTGGGGAGCTGGCGAAAAGGCAACACTGAGAAATCCACCCTCTGAAACGGACGAAGATGGGCAACAGAGGCTAGCTCAGGTGGCAATCGTTAAGCAAAAGAAACACACAAGGGCGTGGAGACCTGGGGAAAAAGCAACACGGAGAAATCCACCCTCTGAAACTGAGGAAGATGGGCAAGAGAGGCTACCTCAGGTGGCAATCCTTAAGCAAAAACAAAGCACAAAGGCGTGGAGCCCTGGGGACAAAGCAACCCTGAAATATCTACCCTCTGAAACTGAGGAACATGGGCAAGAGAGGCTAGCTCAGGTGGCACTCGTTAAGCAAAAACAAAACCAAAGGCGTGGAGACCTGGGGAAAAAGCAACCCTGAAATATCTACCCTCTGAAACTGAGGAAGATGGGCAAGAGAGGCTGGCTTCAGGTGGCAATCTTTAAGCAAAAGAAACACACAAGGGCGTGGGGAGCTGGGGAAAAGGCAACACTGAGAAATCCACCCTCTGAAATGGACGAAGATGGGCAACAGAGGCTAGCTCAGGTGGCAATCGTTAAGCAAAAACAAAACCCAAAGGCGTGGAGACCTGGGGAAAAAGCAACCCTGAAATATCTACCCTCTGAAACTGAGGAAGATGGCAAGAGAGGCTGGCTTCAGGTGGCAATCTTTAAGCAAAAGAAACACACAAGGGCGTGGGGAGCTGGGAAAGGCAACACTGAGAAATCCACCCTCTGAACGGACGAAGATGGCAACAGAGGCTAGCTCAGGTGGCAATCGTTAAGCAAAAGAAACACACAAGGGCGTGGAGGCCTGGGGAAAAAGCAACACGGAGAAATCCACCCTCTGAAACTGAGGGACATGGGCAAAAGAAGCTAGCTCAGGTTGCAACCTTTAAGCAGAAAAAAAACACAAGGGCGTGCAGACCTGGCAAAAAAGCAACAGTGAGAAATCTACCCTCTGAAACCGACGAAGATGGACAACAGAGGCTAGCTCAGGTGGCAATTTTTAAGGAAAAATAAAAGGAAGTGCGTGGAGACCTGGGGAAAAAGCAACACGGAGAAATCTACCCTCTAGAACTGAGAAAGAAGCGCAACAGAGGCTAGCTCAGGTGGCAATCTTTAAGCAAAAAAAATAAGATAAAAAAATACAATGGCGAGGAGACCCGGTGAAAAAGCAACCCTGAAAAAGGTACCCTCTGAAACTGAGGAAGCAGGGCAACAGTGCCTAGCTCAGGTGACAATCTTTAAGCAAAAGAAACACACAAGGGCGTGGGGAGCTGGCGAAAAGGCAACACTGAGAAATCCACCCTCTGAAACGGACGAAGATGGGCAACAGAGGCTAGCTCAGGTGGCAATCTTTAAGCAAAAGAAACACACAAGGGCGTGGAGACCTGGGGAAAAAGCAACACGGAGAAATCCACCCTCTGAAACTGAGGAAGATGGGCAAGAGAGGCTACCTCAGGTGGCAATCCTTAAGCAAAAACAAAGCACAAAGGCGTGGAGCCCTGGGGACAAAGCAACCCTGAAATATCTACCCTCTGAAACTGAGGAACATGGGCAAGAGAGGCTAGCTCAGGTGGCAATCGTTAAGCAAAAACAAAACACAAAGGCGTGGAGACCTGGGGAAAAAGCAACCCTGAAATATCTACCCTCTGAAACTGAGGAAGATGGGCAAGAGAGGCTGGCTTCAGGTGGCAATCTTTAAGCAAAAGAAACACACAAGGGCGTGGAGGCCTGGGAAAAAGCAACACGGAGAAATCCACCCTCTGAAACTGAGGGACATGGGCAAAAGAAGCTAGCTCAGGTTGCAACCTTTAAGCAGAAAAAAAACACAAGGGCGTGCAGACCTGGCAAAAAAGCAACAGTGAGAAATCTACCCTCTGAACCGACGAAGATGGACAACAGAGGCTAGCTCAGGTGGCAATTTTTAAGGAAAAATAAAAGGAAGTGCGTGGAGACCTGGGGAAAAAGCAACACGGAGAAATCTACCCTCTAGAACTGAGAAAGAAGCGCAACAGAGGCTAGCTCAGGTGGCAATCTTTAAGCAAAAAAAATAAGATAAAAAAATACAATGGCGAGGAGACCCGGTGAAAAAGCAACCCTGAAAAAGGTACCCTCTGAAACTGAGGAAGCAGGGCAACAGTGCCTAGCTCAGGTGACAATCTTTAAGCAAAAGAAACACACAAGGGCGTGGGAGCTGGCGAAAAGGCAACACTGAGAAATCCACCCTCTGAAACGGACGAAGATGGGCAACAGAGGCTAGCTCAGGTGGCAATCTTTAAGCAAAAGAAACACACAAGGGCGTGGAGACCTGGGGAAAAAGCAACACGGAGAAATCCACCCTCTGAAACTGAGGAAGATGGGCAAGAGAGGCTACCTCAGGTGGCAATCCTTAAGCAAAAACAAAGCACAAAGGCGTGGAGCCCTGGGGACAAAGCAACCCTGAAATATCTACCCTCTGAAACTGAGGAACATGGGCAAGAGAGGCTAGCTCAGGTGGCAATCGTTAAGCAAAAACAAAACACAAAGGCGTGGAGACCTGGGAAAAAGCAACCCTGAAATATCTACCCTCTGAAACTGAGGAAGATGGGCAAGAGAGGCTGGCTTCAGGTGGCAATCGTTAAGCAAAAGAAACACACAAGGGCGTGGAGGCCTGGGGAAAAAGCAACACGGAGATATCGACCCTCTGAAACTCAGGAAGATGGGCAAGAGAGGCTAGCTCAGGTGGCAATCGTTAAGCAAAAACAAAACCCAAAGGCGTGGAGACCTGGGGAAAAAGCAACCCTGAAATATCTACCCTCTGAAACTGAGGAAGATGGCAAGAGAGGCTGGCTTCAGGTGGCAATCTTTAAGCAAAAGAAACACACAAGGGCGTGGGGAGCTGGGGAAAAGGCAACACTGAGAAATCCACCCTCTGAAACGGACGAAGATGGGCAACAGAGGCTAGCTCAGGTGGCAATCGTTAAGCAAAAGAAACACACAAGGGCGTGGAGGCCTGGGGAAAAAGCAACACGGAGAACTCCACCCTCTGAAACTGAGGGACATGGCAAAAGAAGCTAGCTCAGGTTGCAACCTTTAAGCAGAAAAAAAACACAAGGGCGTGCAGACCTGGCAAAAAAGCAACAGTGAGAAATCTACCCTCTGAAACCGACGAAGATGGACAACAGAGGCTAGCTCAGGTGGCAATTTTTAAGGAAAAATAAAAGGAAGTGCGTGGAGACCTGGGGAAAAAGCAACACGGAGAAATCTACCCTCTAGAACTGAGAAAGAAGCGCAACAGAGGCTAGCTCAGGTGGCAATCTT
>NW_027225304.1:0-34006 GCF_041296235.1 Equus asinus | reverse complement strand
AGTGGCTCTGGTGTAACAGCAGGTGATTCCGGAGTGTACGGCAAGTGGTTCTGGCATAGCTGGCTGGTGATTTTGGGGTGTCCAGCAGGTGCTCCAGCGAGTCGAGCAAGTTGTTCCGGTGTGCTCAGCAGGTGGTTCAGGCAGGTCCGGCAGGTGTTTCTGGTCTGTCCAGTACGTGTGCCGGCATGTCCGGCACGTGCTTCAGTATGTTTGAAGAGGTGGTTCCTACCTTCCCGCGGGAGATTCCGGAGCGTCCGCCATGTGATTCTGGCCTACCTGCAGGGGATTTTGGCGTCTCTGGCTGGTGGTTCCGGCGAGTCGAAGAGGAGGTTCCGGCGTGCTCGGCAGGTGCATCCGGTGTCTCTGGCACGTCATTCTGGCACGTTCGAGAGGTGGTTCCGGCATGCCTGACAGGTGATTCGGAGTGTCCGACAAGGGGTTCTGGCACGTCTGAGAGGTGGTTCCGGCATACCCTGCAGGTGATTCTGGCTTGTCTGCCGAGTGGTGCTGGCGTAGCCATCAGGTTGATTTTGGCGTGTCCAGCAGGTGGCTCCAGCGAGTAGAGCAGGTTGTTCCAGCGTACTCAGCAGGTGGTTCAGGCGGGTCTGGCAGGTGGTTCCGGTCTCTCTAGTAGGTGGTTCCGGCGTGTCCGGCACGTGCTTCTGGCACGTCTGAGAGCTGGTTCCGGCATGCCCGGCGGGTGATTCCATAGAGTCCGCCACGTGTTCTGGCCTAGCTGACAGGTGATTTTGGCGTCCCGGCAGGTGGTTACAGCGAGTTGAGCAGGAGGTTCCGGCATGCTCGGCAGTTGCATCCGGTGTCTCTGGCACGTGGTTCTGGCACGTCTGACATTTGGTTGCATCATGTCTGGCAGGTGATTCCGGAGTGTCGGCAAGAGGTTCTGGTGTAGCCGGCAGGTGATTTTGGCATGTCCGGCAGGTGTTTCTGGCGAGCTGTTCAGGTGGTTCCGGTGTTCTTGGCAGGTGATTCTGGCGTGTCCGGCAGGTGGTTCCGGTCTGTCCGGTAATGGGTTCCGTCATGTGCCGCGCGTGGTTCTGGCACGTCTGAGAGGTGGTTCCCGCATGCCCGGCAGGTGCTCCAGGAGAGTCCTACAAGTGGTTCTGGCCTAGCCCGCAGGTGATTTGGCGTGTCCGGCAGGTGGTTCAGGCATGTCTGGTAGGTGGTTCCGGTCTGTCCGCGAGGTGGTTCCGGCGTGTCAGGCACGTGTTCCGGCATGTGTGACAGGTGGTTCTGGCATGTCCGGCAGGTGATTCTGGATTGTCCACCAAGTGGCTCTGGTGTAACCAGCAGGTGATTCCGGAGTGTACGGCAAGTGGTTCTGGCATAGCTGGCTGGTGATTTTGGGGTGTCCAGCAGGTGGCTCCAGCGAGTCGAGCAAGTTGTTCCGGTGTGCTCAGCAGGTGGTTCAGGCAGGTCCGGCAGGTGTTTCTGGTCTGTCCAGTACGTGGTGCCGGCATGTCCGGCACGTGCTTCCAGTATGTTTGAGAGGTGGTTCCTACCTTCCCGGCGGGAGATTCCGGAGCGTCCGCCATGTGATTCTGGCCTACCTGGCAGGGGATTTTGGCGTCTCTGGCTGGTGGTTCCGGCGAGTCGAAGAGGAGGTTCCGGCGTGCTCGGCAGGTGCATCCGGTGTCTCTGGCACGTCATTCTGGCACGTTCGAGAGGTGGTTCCGGCATGCCTGACAGGTGATTCCGGAGTGTCGACAAGGGGTTCTGGCACGTCTGAGAGGTGGTTCCGGCATACCCTGCAGGTGATTCTGGCTTGTCTGCCGAGTGGTGCTGGCGTAGCCATCAGGTGATTTTGGCGTGTCCAGCAGGTGGCTCCAGCGAGTAGAGCAGGTTGTTCCAGCGTACTCAGCAGGTGGTTCAGGCGGGTCTGGCAGGTGGTTCCGGTCTCTCTAGTAGGTGGTTCCGGCGTGTCCGGCACGTGCTTCTGGCACGTCTGAGAGCTGGTTCCGGCATGCCCGGGCGGGTGATTCCATAGAGTCCGCCACGTGGTTCTGGCCTAGCTGACAGGTGATTTTGGCGTCCCCGGCAGGTGGTTACAGCGAGTTGAGCAGGAGGTTCCGGCATGCTCGGCAGTTGCATCCGGTGTCTCTGGCACGTGGTTCTGGCACGTCTGACATTTGGTTGCATCATGTCTGGCAGGTGATTCGGAGTGTCCGGCAAGAGGTTCTGGTGTAGCCGGCAGGTGATTTTGGCATGTCCGGCAGGTGTTTCTGGCGAGCTGTTCAGGTGGTTCCGGTGTTCTTGGCAGGTGATTCTGGCGTGTCCGGCAGGTGGTTCCGGTCTGTCCGGTAATGGGTTCCGTCATGTGCCGCGCGTGGTTCTGGCACGTCTGAGAGGTGGTTCCCGCATGCCCGGCAGGTGCTCCAGGAGAGTCCTACAAGTGGTTCTGGCCTAGCCCGCAGGTGATTTTGGCGTGTCCGGCAGGTGGTTCCGGCATGTCTGGTAGGTGGTTCGGTCTGTCCGCGAGGTGGTTCCGGCGTGTCAGGCACGTGTTCCGCATGTGTGACAGGTGGTTCTGGCATGTCCGGCAGGTGATTCTGGATTGTCCACCAAGTGGCTCTGGTGTAACCAGCAGGTGATTCCGGAGTGTACGGCAAGTGGTTCTGGCATAGCTGGCTGGTGATTTTGGGGTGTCCAGCAGGTGGCTCCAGCGAGTCGAGCAAGTTGTTCCGGTGTGCTCAGCAGGTGGTTCAGGCAGGTCCGGCAGGTGTTTCTGGTCTGTCCAGTACGTGGTGCCGGCATGTCCGGCACGTGCTTCCAGTATGTTTGAGAGGTGGTTCCTACCTTCCCGGCGGGAGATTCCGGAGCGTCCGCCATGTGATTCTGGCCTACCTGGCAGGGGATTTTGGCGTCTCTGGCTGTGGTTCCGGCGAGTCGAAGAGGAGGTTCCGGCGTGCTCGGCAGGTGCATCCGGTGTCTCTGGCACGTCATTCTGGCACGTTCGAGAGGTGGTTCCGGCATGCCTGACAGGTGATTCCGGAGTGTCCGACAAGGGGTTCTGGCACGTCTGAGAGGTGGTTCCGGCATACCCTGCAGGTGATTCTGGCTTTGTCTGCCGAGTGGTGCTGGCGTAGCCATCAGGTGATTTTGGCGTGTCCAGCAGGTGGCTCCAGCGAGTAGAGCAGGTTGTTCCAGCGTACTCAGCAGGTGGTTCAGGCGGGTCTGGCAGGTGGTTCCGGTCTCTCTAGTAGGTGGTTCCGGCGTGTCCGGCACGTGCTTCTGGCACGTCTGAGAGCTGGTTCCGGCATGCCCGGCGGGTGATTCCCTAGAGTCCGCCACGTGGTTCTGGCCTAGCTGACAGTTGATTTTGGCGTCCCCGGCAGGTGGTTACAGCGAGTTGAGCAGGAGGTTCCGCATGCTCGGCAGTTGCATCCGGTGTCTCTGGCACGTGGTCTGGCACGTCTGACATTTGGTTGCATCATGTCTGGCAGGTGATCCGGAGTGTCCGGCAAGAGGTTCTGGTGTAGCCGGCAGGTGATTTTGGCATGTCCGGCAGGTGTTTCTGGCGAGCTGTCAGGTGGTTCGGTGTTCTTGGCAGGTGATTCTGGCGTGTCCGGCAGGTGGTTCCGGTCTGTCCGGTAATGGGTTCCGTCATGTGCCGCGCGTGGTTCTGGCACGTCTGAGAGGTGGTTCCCGCATGCCCGGCAGGTGCTCCAGGAGAGTCCTACAAGTGGTTCTGGCCTAGCCCGCAGGTGATTTTGGCGTGTCCGGCAGGTGGTTCCGGCATGTCTGGTACTGTGGTTCACGGTCTGTCCGCGAGGTGGTTCCGGCGTGTCAGGCACGTGGTTCGGCATGTGTGACAGGTGGTTCTGGCATGTCCGGCAGGTGATTCTGGATTGTCCACCAGTGGCTCTGGTGTAACCAGCAGGTGATTCCGGAGTGTACGGCAAGTGGTTCTGGCATAGCTGGCTGGTGATTTTGGGGTGTCCAGCAGGTGGCTCCAGCGAGTCGAGCAAGTTGTTCCGGTGTGCTCAGCAGGTGGTTCAGGCAGGTCCGGCAGGTGTTTCTGTCTGTCCAGTACGTGGTGCGGCATGTCCGGCACGTGCTTCCAGTATGTTTGAGAGGTGGTTCCTACCTTCCCGGCGGGAGATTCCGGAGCGTCGCCATGTGATTCTGGCCTAACTGGCAGGGGATTTTGGCGTCTCTGGCTGGTGGTTCCGGCGAGTCGAAGAGGAGGTTCCGGCGTGCTCGGCAGGTGCATCCGGTGTCTCTGGCACGTCATTCTGGCACGTTCGAGAGGTGGTTCCGGCATGCCTGACAGGTGATTCCGGAGTGTCCGACAAGGGGTTCTGGCACGTCTGAGAGGTGGTTCCGGCATACCCTGCAGGTGATTCTGGCTTGTCTGCCGAGTGGTGCTGGCGTAGCCATCAGGTGATTTTGGCGTGTCCAGCAGGTGGCTCCAGCGAGTAGAGCAGGTTGTTCCAGCGTACTCAGCAGGTGGTTCAGGCGGGTCTGGCAGGTGGTTCCGGTCTCTCTAGTAGGTGGTTCCGGCGTGTCCGGCACGTGCTTCTGGCACGTCTGAGAGCTGGTTCCGGCATGCCCGGCGGGTGATTCCATAGAGTCCGCCACGTGGTTCTGGCCTAGCTGACAGGTGATTTTGGCGTCCCCGGCAGGTGGTTACAGCGAGTTGAGCAGGAGGTTCCGGCATGCTCGGCAGTTGCATCCGGTGTCTCTGGCACGTGGTTCTGGCACGTCTGACATTTGGTTGCATCATGTCTGGCAGGTGATTCCGGAGTGTCCGGCAAGAGGTTCTGGTGTAGCCGGCAGGTGATTTTGGCATGTCCGGCAGGTGTTTCTGGCGAGCTGTTCAGGTGGTTCCGGTGTTCTTGGCAGGTGATTCTGGCGTGTCCGGCAGGTGGTTCCGGTCTGTCCGGTAATGGGTTCCGTCATGTGCCGCGCGTGGTTCTGGCACGTCTGAGAGGTGGTTCCCGCATGCCCGCAGGTGCTCCAGGAGAGTCCTACAAGTGGTTCTGGCCTAGCCCGCAGGTGATTTTGGCGTGTCCGGCAGGTGGTTCAGGCATGTCTGGTAGGTGGTTCCGGTCTGTCCGCGAGGTGGTTCCGGCGTGTCAGGCACGTGGTTCCGGCATGTGTGACAGGTGGTTCTGGCATGTCCGGCAGGTGATTCTGGATTGTCCACCAAGTGGCTCTGGTGTAACCAGCAGGTGATTCCGGAGTGTACGGCAAGTGGTTCTGGCATAGCTGGCTGGTGATTTTGGGGTGTCCAGCAGGTGGCTCCAGCGAGTCGAGCAAGTTGTTCCGGTGTGCTCAGCAGGTGGTTCAGGCAGGTCCGGCAGGTGTTTCTGGTCTGTCCAGTACGTGGTGCCGGCATGTCCGGCACGTGCTTCCAGTATGTTTGAGAGGTGGTTCCTACCTTCCCGGCGGGAGATTCCGGAGCGTCCGCCATGTGATTCTGGCCTACCTGGCAGGGGATTTTGGCGTCTCTGGCTGGTGGTTCCGGCGAGTCGAAGAGGAGGTTCCGGCGTGCTCGGCAGGTGCATCCGGTGTCTCTGGCACGTCATTCTGGCACGTTCGAGAGGTGTTCCGGCATGCCTGACAGGTGATTCCGGAGTGTCCGACAAGGGGTTCTGGCACGTCTGAGAGGTGGTTCCGGCATACCCTGCAGGTGATTCTGGCTTGTCTGCCGAGTGGTGCTGGCGTAGCCATCAGGTGATTTTGGCGTGTCCAGCAGGTGGCTCCAGCGAGTAGAGCAGGTTGTTCCAGCGTACTCAGCAGGTGGTTCAGGCGGGTCTGGCAGGTGGTTCCGGTCTCTCTAGTAGGTGGTTCCGGCGTGTCCGGCACGTGCTTCTGGCACGTCTGAGAGCTGGTTCCGGCATGCCCGGCGGGTGATTCCATAGAGTCCGCCACGTGGTTCTGGCCTAGCTGACAGGTGATTTTGGCGTCCCCGGCAGGTGGTTACAGCGAGTTGAGCAGGAGGTTCCGGCATGCTCGGCAGTTGCATCCGGTGTCTCTGGCACGTGGTTCTGGCACGTCTGACATTTGGTTGCATCATGTCTGGCAGGTGATTCCGAGTGTCCGGCAAGAGGTTCTGGTGTAGCCGGCAGGTGATTTTGGCATGTCCGGCAGGTGTTTCTGGCGAGCTGTTCAGGTGGTTCCGGTGTTCTTGGCAGGTGATTCTGGCGTGTCCGGCAGGTGGTTCCGGTCTGTCCGGTAATGGGTTCCGTCATGTGCCGCGCGTGGTTCTGGCACGTCTGAGAGGTGGTTCCCGCATGCCCGGCAGGTGCTCCAGGAGAGTCCTACAAGTGGTTCTGGCCTAGCCCGCAGGTGATTTTGGCGTGTCCGGCAGGTGGTTCCGGGCATGTCGGGTGGTAGGTGGTGGTTCCGGTCTGTCCGCGAGGTGGTTCCGGCGTGTCAGGCACGTGGTTCCGGCATGTGTGACAGGTGGTTCTGGCATGTCCGGCAGGTGATTCTGGATTGTCCACCAAGTGCTCTGGTGTAACCAGCAGGTGATTCCGGAGTGTACGGCAAGTGGTTCTGGCATAGCTGGCTGGTGATTTTGGGTGTCCAGCAGGTGGCTCCAGCGAGTCGAGCAAGTTGTTCGGTGTGCTCAGCAGGTGGTTCAGGCAGGTCCGGCAGGTGTTTCTGGTCTGTCCAGTACGTGGTGCCGGCATGTCCGGCACGTGCTTCCAGTATGTTTGAGAGGTGGTTCCTACCTTCCCGGCGGGAGATTCCGGAGCGTCCGCCATGTGATTCTGGCCTACCTGGCAGGGGATTTTGGCGTCTCTGGCTGGTGGTTCCGGCGAGTCGAAGAGGAGGTTCCGGCGTGCTCGGCAGGTGCATCCGGTGTCTCTGGCACGTCATTCTGGCACGTTCGAGAGGTGGTTCCGGCATGCCTGACAGGTGATTCCGGAGTGTCCGACAAGGGGTTCTGGCACGTCTGAGAGGTGGTTCCGGCATACCCTGCAGGTGATTCTGGCTTGTCTGCCGAGTGGTGCTGGCGTAGCCATCAGGTGATTTTGGCGTGTCCAGCAGGTGGCTCCAGCGAGTAGAGCAGGTTGTTCCAGCGTACTCAGCAGGTGGTTCAGGCGGGTCTGGCAGGTGGTTCCGGTCTCTCTAGTAGGTGGTTCCGGCGTGTCCGGCACGTGCTTCTGGCACGTCTGAGAGCTGGTTCCGGCATGCCCGGCGGGTGATTCCATAGAGTCCGCCACGTGGTTCTGGCCTAGCTGACAGGTGATTTTGGCGTCCCCGGCAGGTGGTTACAGCGAGTTGAGCAGGAGGTTCCGGCATGCTCGGCAGTTGCATCCGGTGTCTCTGGCACGTGGTTCTGGCACGTCTGACATTTGGTTGCATCATGTCTGGCAGGTGATTCCGGAGTGTCCGGCAAGAGGTTCTGGTGTAGCCGGCAGGTGATTTTGGCATGTCCGGCAGGTGTTTCTGGCGAGCTGTTCAGGTGGTTCCGGTGTTCTTGGCAGGTGATTCTGGCGTGTCCGGCAGGTGGTTCCGGTCTGTCCGGTAATGGGTTCCGTCATGTGCCGCGCGTGGTTCTGGCACGTCTGAGAGGTGGTTCCCGCATGCCCGGCAGGTGCTCCAGGAGAGTCCTACAGTGGTTCTGGCCTAGCCCGCAGGTGATTTTGGCGTGTCCGGCAGGTGGTTCCGGCATGCTCGGCAGGTGGTTCAGGCATGTCTGGTAGGTGGTTCCGGTCTGTCCGCGAGGTGGTTCCGGCGTGTCAGGCACGTGGTTCCGGCATGTGTGACAGGTGGTTCTGGCATGTCCGGCAGGTGATTCTGGATTGTCCACCAAGTGGCTCTGGTGTAACCAGCAGGTGATTCCGGAGTGTACGGCAAGTGGTTCTGGCATAGCTGGCTGGTGATTTTGGGGTGTCCAGCAGGTGGCTCCAGCGAGTCGAGCAAGTTGTTCCGGTGTGCTCAGCAGGTGGTTCAGGCAGGTCCGGCAGGTGTTTCTGGTCTGTCCAGTACGTGGTGCCGGCATGTCCGGCACGTGCTTCCAGTATGTTTGAGAGGTGGTTCCTACCTTCCCGGCGGGAGATTCCGGAGCGTCCGCCATGTGATTCTGGCCTACCTGCAGGGGATTTTGCGTCTCTGGCTGGTGGTTCCGGCGAGTCGAAGAGGAGGTTCCGGCGTGCTCGGCAGGTGCATCCGGTGTCTCTGGCACGTCATTCTGGCACGTTCGAGAGGTGGTTCCGGCATGCCTGACAGGTGATTCCGGAGTGTCCGACAAGGGGTTCTGGCACGTCTGAGAGGTGGTTCCGGCATACCCTGCAGGTGATTCTGGCTTGTCTGCCGAGTGGTGCTGGCGTAGCCATCAGGTGATTTTGGCGTGTCCAGCAGGTGGCTCCAGCGAGTAGAGCAGGTTGTTCCAGCGTACTCAGCAGGTGGTTCAGGCGGGTCTGGCAGGTGGTTCCGGTCTCTCTAGTAGGTGGTTCCGGCGTGTCCGGCACGTGCTTCTGGCACGTCTGAGAGCTGGTTCCGGCATGCCCGGCGGGTGATTCCATAGAGTCCGCCACGTGGTTCTGGCCTAGCTGACAGGTGATTTTGGCGTCCCCGCAGGTGGTTACAGCGAGTTGAGCAGGAGGTTCCGGCATGCTCGGCAGTTGCATCCGGTGTCTCTGGCACGTGGTTCTGGCACGTCTGACATTTGGTTGCATCATGTCTGGCAGGTGATTCCGGAGTGTCCGGCAAGAGGTTCTGGTGTAGCCGGCAGGTGATTTTGGCATGTCCGGCAGGTGTTTCTGGCGAGCTGTTCAGGTGGTTCCGGTGTTCTTGGCAGGTGATTCTGGCGTGTCCGGCAGGTGGTTCCGGTCTGTCCGGTAATGGGTTCCGTCATGTGCCGCGCGTGGTTCTGGCACGTCTGAGAGGTGGTTCCCGCATGCCCGGCAGGTGCTCCAGGAGAGTCCTACAAGTGGTTCTGGCCTAGCCCGCAGGTGATTTTGGCGTGTCCGGCAGGTGGTTCCGGCATGCTCGGCAGGTGGTTCAGGCATGTCTGGTAGGTGGTTCCGGTCTGTCCGCGAGGTGGTTCCGGCGTGTCAGGCACGTGGTTCCGGCATGTGTGACAGGTGGTTCTGGCATGTCCGGCAGGTGATTCTGGATTGTCCACCAAGTGGCTCTGGTGTAACCAGCAGGTGATTCCGGAGTGTACGGCAAGTGGTTCTGGCATAGCTGGCTGGTGATTTTGGGGTGTCCAGCAGGTGGCTCCAGCGAGTCGAGCAAGTTGTTCCGGTGTGCTCAGCAGGTGGTTCAGGCAGGTCCGGCAGGTGTTTCTGGTCTGTCCAGTACGTGGTGCCGGCATGTCCGGCACGTGCTTCCAGTATGTTTGAGAGGTGGTTCCTACCTTCCCGCGGGAGATTCCGGAGCGTCCGCCATGTGATTCTGGCCTACCTGGCAGGGATTTTGGCGTCTCTGGCTGGTGGTTCCGGCGAGTCGAAGAGGAGGTTCCGGCGTGCTCGGCAGGTGCATCCGGTGTCTCTGGCACGTCATTCTGGCACGTTCGAGAGGTGGTTCCGGCATGCCTGACAGGTGATTCCGGAGTGTCCGACAAGGGTTCTGGCACGTCTGAGAGGTGGTTCCGGCATACCCTGCAGGTGATTCTGGCTTGTCTGCCGAGTGGTGCTGGCGTAGCCATCAGGTGATTTTGGCGTGTCCAGCAGGTGGCTCCAGCGAGTAGAGCAGGTTGTTCCAGCGTACTCAGCAGGTGGTTCAGGCGGGTCTGGCAGGTGGTTCCGGTCTCTCTAGTAGGTGGTTCCGGCGTGTCCGGCACGTGCTTCTGGCACGTCTGAGAGCTGGTTCCGGCATGCCCGGCGGGTGATTCCATAGAGTCCGCCACGTGGTTCTGGCCTAGCTGACAGGTGATTTTGGCGTCCCCGGCAGGTGGTTACAGCGAGTTGAGCAGGAGGTTCCGGCATGCTCGGCAGTTGCATCCGGTGTCTCTGGCACGTGGTTCTGGCACGTCTGACATTTGGTTGCATCATGTCTGGCAGGTGATTCCGGAGTGTCCGGCAAGAGGTTCTGGTGTAGCCGGCAGGTGATTTTGGCATGTCCGGCAGGTGTTTCTGGCGAGCTGTTCAGGTGGTTCCGGTGTTCTTGGCAGGTGATTCTGGCGTGTCCGGCAGGTGGTTCCGGTCTGTCCGGTAATGGGTTCCGTCATGTGCCGCGCGTGGTTCTGGCACGTCTGAGAGGTGGTTCCCGCATGCCCGCAGGTGCTCCAGGAGAGTCCTACAAGTGGTTCTGGCCTAGCCCGCAGGTGATTTTGGCGTGTCCGGCAGGTGGTTCCGGCATGCTCGGCAGGTGGTTCAGGCATGTCTGGTAGGTGGTTCCGGTCTGTCCGCGAGGTGGTTCCGGCGTGTCAGGCACGTGGTTCCGGCATGTGTGACAGGTGGTTCTGGCATGTCCGGCAGGTGATTCTGGATTGTCCACCAAGTGGCTCTGGTGTAACCAGCAGGTGATTCCGGAGTGTACGGCAAGTGGTTCTGGCATAGCTGGCTGGTGATTTTGGGGTGTCCAGCAGGTGGCTCCAGCGAGTCGAGCAAGTTGTTCCGGTGTGCTCAGCAGGTGGTTCAGGCAGGTCCGGCAGGTGTTTCTGGTCTGTCCAGTACGTGGTGCCGGCATGTCCGGCACGTGCTTCCAGTATGTTTGAGAGGTGGTTCCTACCTTCCCGGCGGGAGATCCGGAGCGTCCGCCATGTGATTCTGGCCTACCTGGCAGGGGATTTTGGCGTCTCTGGCTGGTGGTTCCGGCGAGTCGAAGAGGAGGTTCCGGCGTGCTCGGCAGGTGCATCCGGTGTCTCTGGCACGTCATTCTGGCACGTTCGAGAGGTGGTTCCGGCATGCCTGACAGGTGATTCCGGAGTGTCCGACAAGGGGTTCTGGCACGTCTGAGAGGTGGTTCCGGCATACCCTGCAGGTGATTCTGGCTTGTCTGCCGAGTGGTGCTGGCGTAGCCATCAGGTGATTTTGGCGTGTCCAGCAGGTGGCTCCAGCGAGTAGAGCAGGTTGTTCCAGCGTACTCAGCAGGTGGTTCAGGCGGGTCTGGCAGGTGGTTCCGGTCTCTCTAGTAGGTGGTTCCGGCGTGTCCGGCACGTGCTTCTGGCACGTCTGAGAGCTGGTTCCGGCATGCCCGGCGGGTGATTCCATAGAGTCCGCCACGTGGTTCTGGCCTAGCTGACAGGTGATTTTGGCGTCCCCGGCAGGTGGTTACAGCGAGTTGAGCAGGAGGTTCCGGCATGCTCGGCAGTTGCATCCGGTGTCTCTGGCACGTGGTTCTGGCACGTCTGACATTTGGTTGCATCATGTCTGGCAGGTGATTCCGGAGTGTCCGGCAAGAGGTTCTGGTGTAGCCGGCAGGTGATTTTGGCATGTCCGGCAGGTGTTTCTGGCGAGCTGTTCAGGTGGTTCCGGTGTTCTTGGCAGGTGATTCTGGCGTGTCCGGCAGGTGGTTCCGGTCTGTCCGGTAATGGGTTCCGTCATGTGCCGCGCGTGGTTCTGGCACGTCTGAGAGGTGGTTCCCGCATGCCCGGCAGGTGCTCCAGGAGAGTCCTACAAGTGGTTCTGGCCTAGCCCGCAGGTGATTTTGGCGTGTCCGGCAGGTGGTTCCGGCATGCTCGGCAGGTGGTTCAGGCATGTCTGGTAGGTGGTTCCGGTCTGTCCGCGAGGTGGTTCCGGCGTGTCAGGCACGTGGTTCCGGCATGTGTGACAGGTGGTTCTGGCATGTCCGGCAGGTGATTCTGGATTGTCCACCAAGTGGCTCTGGTGTAACCAGCAGGTGATTCCGGAGTGTACGGCAAGTGGTTCTGGCATAGCTGGCTGGTGATTTTGGGGTGTCCAGCAGGTGGCTCCAGCGAGTCGAGCAAGTTGTTCGGTGTGCTCAGCAGGTGGTTCAGGCAGGTCCGGCAGGTGTTTCTGGTCTGTCCAGTACGTGGTGCCGGCATGTCCGGCACGTGCTTCCAGTATGTTTGAGAGGTGGTTCCTACCTTCCCGGCGGGAGATTCCGGAGCGTCCGCCATGTGATTCTGGCCTACCTGGCAGGGGATTTTGGCGTCTCTGGCTGGTGGTTCCGGCGAGTCGAAGAGGAGGTTCCGGCGTGCTCGGCAGGTGCATCCGGTGTCTCTGGCACGTCATTCTGGCACGTTCGAGAGGTGGTTCCGGCATGCCTGACAGGTGATTCCGGAGTGTCCGACAAGGGGTTCTGGCACGTCTGAGAGGTGGTTCCGGCATACCCTGCAGGTGATTCTGGCTTGTCTGCCGAGTGGTGCTGGCGTAGCCATCAGGTGATTTTGGCGTGTCCAGCAGGTGGCTCCAGCGAGTAGAGCAGGTTGTTCCAGCGTACTCAGCAGGTGGTTCAGGCGGGTCTGGCAGGTGGTTCCGGTCTCTCTAGTAGGTGGTTCCGGCGTGTCCGGCACGTGCTTCTGGCACGTCTGAGAGCTGGTTCCGGCATGCCCGGCGGGTGATTCCATAGAGTCCGCCACGTGGTTCTGGCCTAGCTGACAGGTGATTTTGGCGTCCCCGGCAGGTGGTTACAGCGAGTTGAGCAGGAGGTTCCGGCATGCTCGGCAGTTGCATCCGGTGTCTCTGGCACGTGGTTCTGGCACGTCTGACATTTGGTTGCATCATGTCTGGCAGGTGATTCCGGAGTGTCCGGCAAGAGGTTCTGGTGTAGCCGGCAGGTGATTTTGGCATGTCCGGCAGGTGTTTCTGGCGAGCTGTTCAGGTGGTTCCGGTGTTCTTGGCAGGTGATTCTGGCGTGTCCGGCAGGTGGTTCCGGTCTGTCCGGTAATGGGTTCCGTCATGTGCCGCGCGTGGTTCTGGCACGTCTGAGAGGTGGTTCCCGCATGCCCGGCAGGTGCTCCAGGAGAGTCCTACAAGTGGTTCTGGCCTAGCCCGCAGGTGATTTTGGCGTGTCCGGCAGGTGGTTCCGGCATGCTCGGCAGGTGGTTCAGGCATGTCTGGTAGGTGGTTCCGGTCTGTCCGCGAGGTGGTTCCGGCGTGTCAGGCACGTGGTTCCGGCATGTGTGACAGGTGGTTCTGGCATGTCCGGCAGGTGATTCTGGATTGTCCACCAAGTGGCTCTGGTGTAACCAGCAGGTGATTCCGGAGTGTACGGCAAGTGGTTCTGGCATAGCTGGCTGGTGATTTTGGGGTGTCCAGCAGGTGCTCCAGCGAGTCGAGCAAGTTGTTCCGGTGTGCTCAGCAGGTGGTTCAGGCAGGTCCGGCAGGTGTTTCTGGTCTGTCCAGTACGTGGTGCCGGCATGTCCGGCACGTGCTTCCAGTATGTTTGAGAGGTGGTTCCTACCTTCCCGGCGGGAGATTCCGGAGCGTCCGCCATGTGATTCTGGCCTACCTGGCAGGGGATTTTGGCGTCTCTGGCTGGTGGTTCCGGCGAGTCGAAGAGGAGGTTCCGGCGTGCTCGGCAGGTGCATCCGGTGTCTCTGGCACGTCATTCTGGCACGTTCGAGAGGTGGTTCCGGCATGCCTGACAGGTGATTCCGGAGTGTCCGACAAGGGGTTCTGGCACGTCTGAGAGGTGGTTCCGGCATACCCTGCAGGTGATTCTGGCTTGTCTGCCGAGTGGTGCTGGCGTAGCCATCAGGTGATTTTGGCGTGTCCAGCAGGTGGCTCCAGCGAGTAGAGCAGGTTGTTCCAGCGTACTCAGCAGGTGGTTCAGGCGGGTCTGGCAGGTGGTTCCGGTCTCTCTAGTAGGTGGTTCCGGCGTGTCCGGCACGTGCTTCTGGCACGTCTGAGAGCTGGTTCCGGCATGCCCGGCGGGTGATTCCATAGAGTCCGCCACGTGGTTCTGGCCTAGCTGACAGGTGATTTTGGCGTCCCCGGCAGGTGGTTACAGCGAGTTGAGCAGGAGGTTCCGGCATGCTCGGCAGTTGCATCCGGTGTCTCTGGCACGTGGTTCTGGCACGTCTGACATTTGGTTGCATCATGTCTGGCAGGTGATTCCGGAGTGTCCGGCAAGAGGTTCTGGTGTAGCCGGCAGGTGATTTTGGCGTGTCCGGCAGGTGTTTCTGGCGAGCTGTTCAGGTGGTTCCGGTGTTCTTGGCAGGTGATTCTGGCGTGTCCGGCAGGTGGTTCCGGTCTGTCCGGTAATGGGTTCCGTCATGTGCCGCGCGTGGTTCTGGCACGTCTGAGAGGTGGTTCCCGCATGCCCGGCAGGTGCTCCAGGAGAGTCCTACAAGTGGTTCTGGCCTAGCCCGCAGGTGATTTTGGCGTGTCCGGCAGGTGGTTCCGGCATGCTCGGCAGGTGGTTCAGGCATGTCTGGTAGGTGGTTCCGGTCTGTCCGCGAGGTGGTTCCGGCGTGTCAGGCACGTGGTTCCGGCATGTGTGACAGGTGGTTCTGGCATGTCCGGCAGGTGATTCTGGATTGTCCACCAAGTGGCTCTGGTGTAACCAGCAGGTGATTCCGGAGTGTACGGCAAGTGGTTCTGCATAGCTGGCTGGTGATTTTGGGGTGTCCAGCAGGTGGCTCCAGCGAGTCGAGCAAGTTGTTCCGGTGTGCTCAGCAGGTGGTTCAGGCAGGTCCGGCAGGTGTTTCTGGTCTGTCCAGTACGTGGTGCCGGCATGTCCGGCACGTGCTTCCAGTATGTTTGAGAGGTGGTTCCTACCTTCCCGGCGGGAGATTCCGGAGCGTCCGCCATGTGATTCTGGCCTACCTGGCAGGGATTTTGGCGTCTCTGGCTGGTGGTTCCGGCGAGTCGAAGAGGAGGTTCCGGCGTGCTCGGCAGGTGCATCCGGTGTCTCTGGCACGTCATTCTGGCACGTTCGAGAGGTGGTTCGGCATGCCTGACAGGTGATTCCGGAGTGTCCGACAAGGGGTTCTGGCACGTCTGAGAGGTGGTTCCGGCATACCCTGCAGGTGATTCTGGCTTGTCTGCCGAGTGGTGCTGGCGTAGCCATCAGGTGATTTTGGCGTGTCCAGCAGGTGGCTCCAGCGAGTAGAGCAGGTTGTTCCAGCGTACTCAGCAGGTGGTTCAGGCGGGTCTGGCAGGTGGTTCCGGTCTCTCTAGTAGGTGGTTCCGGCGTGTCCGGCACGTGCTTCTGGCACGTCTGAGAGCTGGTTCCGGCATGCCCGGCGGGTGATTCCATAGAGTCCGCCACGTGGTTCTGGCCTAGCTGACAGGTGATTTTGGCGTCCCCGGCAGGTGGTTACAGCGAGTTGAGCAGGAGGTTCCGGCATGCTCGGCAGTTGCATCCGGTGTCTCTGGCACGTGGTTCTGGCACGTCTGACATTTGGTTGCATCATGTCTGGCAGGTGATTCCGGAGTGTCCGGCAAGAGGTTCTGGTGTAGCCGGCAGGTGATTTTGGCGTGTCCGGCAGGTGTTTCTGGCGAGCTGTTCAGGTGGTTCCGGTGTTCTTGGCAGGTGATTCTGGCGTGTCCGGCAGGTGGTTCCGGTCTGTCCGGTAATGGGTTCCGTCATGTGCCGCGCGTGGTTCTGGCACGTCTGAGAGGTGGTTCCCGCATGCCCGGCAGGTGCTCCAGGAGAGTCCTACAAGTGGTTCTGGCCTAGCCCGCAGGTGATTTTGGCGTGTCCGGCAGGTGGTTCCGGCATGCTCGGCAGGTGGTTCAGGCATGTCTGGTAGGTGGTTCCGGTCTGTCCGCGAGGTGGTTCCGGCGTGTCAGGCACGTGGTTCCGGCATGTGTGACAGGTGGTTCTGGCATGTCCGGCAGGTGATTCTGGATTGTCCACCAAGTGGCTCTGGTGTAACCAGCAGGTGATTCCGGAGTGTACGGCAAGTGGTTCTGGCATAGCTGGCTGGTGATTTTGGGGTGTCCAGCAGGTGGCTCCAGCGAGTCGAGCAAGTTGTTCCGGTGTGCTCAGCAGGTGGTTCAGGCAGGTCCGGCAGGTGTTTCTGGTCTGTCCAGTACGTGGTGCCGGCATGTCCGGCACGTGCTTCCAGTATGTTTGAGAGGTGGTTCCTACCTTCCCGGCGGGAGATTCCGGAGCGTCCGCCATGTGATTCTGGCCTACCTGGCAGGGATTTTGGCGTCTCTGGCTGGTGGTTCCGGCGAGTCGAAGAGGAGGTTCCGGCGTGCTCGGCAGGTGCATCCGGTGTCTCTGGCACGTCATTCTGGCACGTTCGAGAGGTGGTTCCGGCATGCCTGACAGGTGATTCCGAGTGTCCGACAAGGGGTTCTGGCACGTCTGAGAGGTGGTTCCGGCATACCCTGCAGGTGATTCTGGCTTGTCTGCCGAGTGGTGCTGGCGTAGCCATCAGGTGATTTTGGCGTGTCCAGCAGGTGGCTCCAGCGAGTAGAGCAGGTTGTTCCAGCGTACTCAGCAGGTGGTTCAGGCGGGTCTGGCAGGTGGTTCCGGTCTCTCTAGTAGGTGGTTCCGGCGTGTCCGGCACGTGCTTCTGGCACGTCTGAGAGCTGGTTCCGGCATGCCCGGCGGGTGATTCCATAGAGTCCGCCACGTGGTTCTGGCCTAGCTGACAGGTGATTTTGGCGTCCCCGGCAGGTGGTTACAGCGAGTTGAGCAGGAGGTTCCGGCATGCTCGGCAGTTGCATCCGGTGTCTCTGGCACGTGGTTCTGGCACGTCTGACATTTGGTTGCATCATGTCTGGCAGGTGATTCCGGAGTGTCCGGCAAGAGGTTCTGGTGTAGCCGGCAGGTGATTTTGGCGTGTCCGGCAGGTGTTTCTGGCGAGCTGTTCAGGTGGTTCCGGTGTTCTTGGCAGGTGATTCTGGCGTGTCCGGCAGGTGGTTCCGGTCTGTCCGGTAATGGGTTCCGTCATGTGCCGCGCGTGGTTCTGGCACGTCTGAGAGGTGGTTCCCGCATGCCCGGCAGGTGCTCCAGGAGAGTCCTACAAGTGGTTCTGGCCTAGCCCGCAGGTGATTTTGGCGTGTCCGGCAGGTGGTTCCGGCATGCTCGGCAGGTGGTTCAGGCATGTCTGGTAGGTGGTTCCGGTCTGTCCGCGAGGTGGTTCCGGCGTGTCAGGCACGTGGTTCCGGCATGTGTGACAGGTGGTTCTGGCATGTCCGGCAGGTGATTCTGGATTGTCCACCAAGTGGCTCTGGTGTAACCAGCAGGTGATTCCGGAGTGTACGGCAAGTGGTTCTGGCATAGCTGGCTGGTGATTTTGGGGTGTCCAGCAGGTGGCTCCAGCGAGTCGAGCAAGTTGTTCCGGTGTGCTCAGCAGGTGGTTCAGGCAGGTCCGGCAGGTGTTTCTGGTCTGTCCAGTACGTGGTGCCGGCATGTCCGGCACGTGCTTCCAGTATGTTTGAGAGGTGGTTCCTACCTTCCCGGCGGGAGATTCCGGAGCGTCCGCCATGTGATTCTGGCCTACCTGGCAGGGGATTTTGGCGTCTCTGGCTGGTGGTTCCGGCGAGTCGAAGAGGAGGTTCCGGCGTGCTCGGCAGGTGCATCCGGTGTCTCTGGCACGTCATTCTGCACGTTCGAGAGGTGGTTCCGGCATGCCTGACAGGTGATTCCGGAGTGTCCGACAAGGGTTCTGGCACGTCTGAGAGGTGGTTCCGGCATACCCTGCAGGTGATTCTGGCTTGTCTGCCGAGTGGTGCTGGCGTAGCCATCAGGTGATTTTGGCGTGTCCAGCAGGTGGCTCCAGCGAGTAGAGCAGGTTGTTCCAGCGTACTCAGCAGGTGGTTCAGGCGGGTCTGGCAGGTGGTTCCGGTCTCTCTAGTAGGTGGTTCCGGCGTGTCCGGCACGTGCTTCTGGCACGTCTGAGAGCTGGTTCCGGCATGCCCGGCGGGTGATTCCATAGAGTCCGCCACGTGGTTCTGGCCTAGCTGACAGGTGATTTTGGCGTCCCCGGCAGGTGGTTACAGCGAGTTGAGCAGGAGGTTCCGGCATGCTCGGCAGTTGCATCCGGTGTCTCTGGCACGTGGTTCTGGCACGTCTGACATTTGGTTGCATCATGTCTGGCAGGTGATTCCGGAGTGTCCGGCAAGAGGTTCTGGTGTAGCCGGCAGGTGATTTTGGCGTGTCCGGCAGGTGTTTCTGGCGAGCTGTTCAGGTGGTTCCGGTGTTCTTGGCAGGTGATTCTGGCGTGTCCGGCAGGTGGTTCCGGTCTGTCCGGTAATGGGTTCCGTCATGTGCCGCGCGTGGTTCTGGCACGTCTGAGAGGTGGTTCCCGCATGCCCGGCAGGTGCTCCAGGAGAGTCCTACAAGTGGTTCTGGCCTAGCCCGCAGGTGATTTTGGCGGTGGTCGGCATGCTCGGCAGGTGGTTCAGGCATGTCTGGTAGGTGGTTCCGGTCTGTCCGCGAGGTGGTTCCGGCGTGTCAGGCACGTGGTTCCGGCATGTGTGACAGGTGGTTCTGGCATGTCCGGCAGGTGATTCTGGATTGTCCACCAAGTGGCTCTGGTGTAACCAGCAGGTGATTCCGGAGTGTACGGCAAGTGGTTCTGGCATAGCTGGCTGGTGATTTTGGGGTGTCCAGCAGGTGGCTCCAGCGAGTCGAGCAAGTTGTTCCGGTGTGCTCAGCAGGTGGTTCAGGCAGGTCCGGCAGGTGTTTCTGGTCTGTCCAGTACGTGGTGCCGGCATGTCCGGCACGTGCTTCCAGTATGTTTGAGAGGTGGTTCCTACCTTCCCGGCGGGAGATTCCGGAGCGTCCGCCATGTGATTCTGGCCTACCTGGCAGGGGATTTTGGCGTCTCTGGCTGGTGGTTCCGGCGAGTCGAAGAGGAGGTTCCGGCGTGCTCGGCAGGTGCATCCGGTGTCTCTGGCACGTCATTCTGGCACGTTCGAGAGGTGGTTCCGGCATGCCTGACAGGTGATTCCGGAGTGTCCGACAAGGGGTTCTGGCACGTCTGAGAGGTGGTTCCGGCATACCCTGCAGGTGATTCTGGCTTGTCTGCCGAGTGGTGCTGGCGTAGCCATCAGGTGATTTTGGCGTGTCCAGCAGGTGGCTCCAGCGAGTAGAGCAGGTTGTTCCAGCGTACTCAGCAGGTGGTTCAGGCGGGTCTGGCAGGTGGTTCCGGTCTCTCTAGTAGGTGGTTCCGGCGTGTCCGGCACGTGCTTCTGGCACGTCTGAGAGCTGGTTCCGGCATGCCCGGCGGGTGATTCCATAGAGTCCGCCACGTGGTTCTGGCCTAGCTGACAGGTGATTTTGGCGTCCCCGGCAGGTGGTTACAGCGAGTTGAGCAGGAGGTTCCGGCATGCTCGGCAGTTGCATCCGGTGTCTCTGGCACGTGGTTCTGGCACGTCTGACATTTGGTTGCATCATGTCTGGCAGGTGATTCCGGAGTGTCCGGCAAGAGGTTCTGGTGTAGCCGGCAGGTGATTTTGGCGTGTCCGGCAGGTGTTTCTGGCGAGCTGTTCAGGTGGTTCCGGTGTTCTTGGCAGGTGATTCTGGCGTGTCCGGCAGGTGGTTCCGGTCTGTCCGGTAATGGGTTCCGTCATGTGCCGCGCGTGGTTCTGGCACGTCTGAGAGGTGGTTCCCGCATGCCGGCAGGTGCTCCAGGAGAGTCCTACAAGTGGTTCTGGCCTAGCCCGCAGGTGATTTTGGCGTGTCCGGCAGGTGGTTCCGGCATGCTCGGCAGGTGGTTCAGGCATGTCTGGTAGGTGGTTCCGGTCTGTCCGCGAGGTGGTTCCGGCGTGTCAGGCACGTGGTTCCGGCATGTGTGACAGGTGGTTCTGGCATGTCCGGCAGGTGATTCTGGATTGTCCACCAAGTGGCTCTGGTGTAACCAGCAGGTGATTCCGGAGTGTACGGCAAGTGGTTCTGGCATAGCTGGCTGGTGATTTTGGGGTGTCCAGCAGGTGGCTCCAGCGAGTCGAGCAAGTTGTTCCGGTGTGCTCAGCAGGTGGTTCAGGCAGGTCCGGCAGGTGTTTCTGGTCTGTCCAGTACGTGGTGCCGGCATGTCCGGCACGTGCTTCCAGTATGTTTGAGAGGTGGTTCCTACCTTCCCGGCGGGAGATTCCGGAGCGTCCGCCATGTGATTCTGGCCTACCTGGCAGGGGATTTTGGCGTCTCTGGCTGGTGGTTCCGGCGAGTCGAAGAGGAGGTTCCGGCGTGCTCGGCAGGTGCATCCGGTGTCTCTGGCACGTCATTCTGGCACGTTCGAGAGGTGGTTCCGGCATGCCTGACAGGTGATTCCGGAGTGTCCGACAAGGGGTTCTGGCACGTCTGAGAGGTGGTTCCGGCATACCCTGCAGGTGATTCTGGCTTGTCTGCCGAGTGGTGCTGGCGTAGCCATCAGGTGATTTTGGCGTGTCCAGCAGGTGGCTCCAGCGAGTAGAGCAGGTTGTTCCAGCGTACTCAGCAGGTGGTTCAGGCGGGTCTGGCAGGTGGTTCCGGTCTCTCTAGTAGGTGGTTCCGGCGTGTCCGGCACGTGCTTCTGGCACGTCTGAGAGCTGGTTCCGGCATGCCCGGCGGGTGATTCCATAGAGTCCGCCACGTGGTTCTGGCCTAGCTGACAGGTGATTTTGGCGTCCCCGGCAGGTGGTTACAGCGAGTTGAGCAGGAGGTTCCGGCATGCTCGGCAGTTGCATCCGGTGTCTCTGGCACGTGGTTCTGGCACGTCTGACATTTGGTTGCATCATGTCTGGCAGGTGATTCCGGAGTGTCCGGCAAGAGGTTCTGGTGTAGCCGGCAGGTGATTTTGGCGTGTCCGGCAGGTGTTTCTGGCGAGCTGTTCAGGTGGTTCCGGTGTTCTTGGCAGGTGATTCTGGCGTGTCCGGCAGGTGGTTCCGGTCTGTCCGGTAATGGGTTCCGTCATGTGCCGCGCGTGGTTCTGGCACGTCTGAGAGGTGGTTCCCGCATGCCCGGCAGGTGCTCCAGGAGAGTCCTACAAGTGGTTCTGGCCTAGCCCGCAGGTGATTTTGGCGTGTCCGGCAGGTGGTTCCGCATGCTCGGCAGGTGGTTCAGGCATGTCTGGTAGGTGGTTCCGGTCTGTCCGCGAGGTGGTTCCGGCGTGTCAGGCACGTGGTTCCGGCATGTGTGACAGGTGGTTCTGGCATGTCCGGCAGGTGATTCTGGATTGTCCACCAAGTGGCTCTGTGTAACCAGCAGGTGATTCCGGAGTGTACGGCAAGTGGTTCTGGCATAGCTGGCTGGTGATTTTGGGGTGTCCAGCAGGTGGCTCCAGCGAGTCGAGCAAGTTGTTCCGGTGTGCTCAGCAGGTGGTTCAGGCAGGTCCGGCAGGTGTTTCTGGTCTGTCCAGTACGTGGTGCCGGCATGTCCGGCACGTGCTTCCAGTATGTTTGAGAGGTGGTTCCTACCTTCCCGGCGGGAGATTCCGGAGCGTCCGCCATGTGATTCTGGCCTACCTGGCAGGGGATTTTGGCGTCTCTGGCTGGTGGTTCCGGCGAGTCGAAGAGGAGGTTCCGGCGTGCTCGGCAGGTGCATCCGGTGTCTCTGGCACGTCATTCTGGCACGTTCGAGAGGTGGTTCCGGCATGCCTGACAGGTGATTCCGGAGTGTCCGACAAGGGGTTCTGGCACGTCTGAGAGGTGGTTCCGGCATACCCTGCAGGTGATTCTGGCTTGTCTGCCGAGTGGTGCTGGCGTAGCCATCAGGTGATTTTGGCGTGTCCAGCAGGTGGCTCCAGCGAGTAGAGCAGGTTGTTCCAGCGTACTCAGCAGGTGGTTCAGGCGGGTCTGGCAGGTGGTTCCGGTCTCTCTAGTAGGTGGTTCCGGCGTGTCCGGCACGTGCTTCTGGCACGTCTGAGAGCTGGTTCCGGCATGCCCGGCGGGTGATTCCATAGAGTCCGCCACGTGGTTCTGGCCTAGCTGACAGGTGATTTTGGCGTCCCCGGCAGGTGGTTACAGCGAGTTGAGCAGGAGGTTCCGGCATGCTCGGCAGTTGCATCCGGTGTCTCTGGCACGTGGTTCTGGCACGTCTGACATTTGGTTGCATCATGTCTGGCAGGTGATTCCGGAGTGTCCGGCAAGAGGTTCTGGTGTAGCCGGCAGGTGATTTTGGCATGTCCGGCAGGTGTTTCTGGCGAGCTGTTCAGGTGGTTCCGGTGTTCTTGGCAGGTGATTCTGGCGTGTCCGGCAGGTGGTTCCGGTCTGTCCGGTAATGGGTTCCGTCATGTGCCGCGCGTGGTTCTGGCACGTCTGAGAGGTGGTTCCCGCATGCCCGGCAGGTGCTCCAGGAGAGTCCTACAAGTGGTTCTGGCCTAGCCCGCAGGTGATTTTGGCGTGTCCGGCAGGTGGTTCCGGCATGCTCGGCAGGTGGTTCAGGCATGTCTGGTAGGTGGTTCCGGTCTGTCCGCGAGGTGGTTCCGGCGTGTCAGGCACGTGGTTCCGGCATGTGTGACAGGTGGTTCTGGCATGTCCGGCAGGTGATTCTGGATTGTCCACCAAGTGGCTCTGGTGTAACCAGCAGGTGATTCCGGAGTGTACGGCAAGTGGTTCTGGCATAGCTGGCTGGTGATTTTGGGGTGTCCAGCAGGTGGCTCCAGCGAGTCGAGCAAGTTGTTCCGGTGTGCTCAGCAGGTGGTTCAGGCAGGTCCGGCAGGTGTTTCTGGTCTGTCCAGTACGTGGTGCCGGCATGTCCGGCACGTGCTTCCAGTATGTTTGAGAGGTGGTTCCTACCTTCCCGGCGGGAGATTCCGGAGCGTCCGCCATGTGATTCTGGCCTACCTGGCAGGGGATTTTGGCGTCTCTGGCTGGTGGTTCCGGCGAGTCGAAGAGGAGGTTCCGGCGTGCTCGGCAGGTGCATCCGGTGTCTCTGGCACGTCATTCTGGCACGTTCGAGAGGTGGTTCCGGCATGCCTGACAGGTGATTCCGGAGTGTCCGACAAGGGGTTCTGGCACGTCTGAGAGGTGGTTCCGGCATACCCTGCAGGTGATTCTGGCTTGTCTGCCGAGTGGTGCTGGCGTAGCCATCAGGTGATTTTGGCGTGTCCAGCAGGTGGCTCCAGCGAGTAGAGCAGGTTGTTCCAGCGTACTCAGCAGGTGGTTCAGGCGGGTCTGGCAGGTGGTTCCGGTCTCTCTAGTAGGTGGTTCCGGCGTGTCCGGCACGTGCTTCTGGCACGTCTGAGAGCTGGTTCCGGCATGCCCGGCGGGTGATTCCATAGAGTCCGCCACGTGGTTCTGGCCTAGCTGACAGGTGATTTTGGCGTCCCCGGCAGGTGGTTACAGCGAGTTGAGCAGGAGGTTCCGGCATGCTCGGCAGTTGCATCCGGTGTCTCTGGCACGTGGTTCTGGCACGTCTGACATTTGGTTGCATCATGTCTGGCAGGTGATTCCGGAGTGTCCGGCAAGAGGTTCTGGTGTAGCCGGCAGGTGATTTTGGCATGTCCGGCAGGTGTTTCTGGCGAGCTGTTCAGGTGGTTCCGGTGTTCTTGGCAGGTGATTCTGGCGTGTCCGGCAGGTGGTTCCGGTCTGTCCGGTAATGGGTTCCGTCATGTGCCGCGCGTGGTTCTGGCACGTCTGAGAGGTGGTTCCCGCATGCCCGGCAGGTGCTCCAGGAGAGTCCTACAAGTGGTTCTGGCCTAGCCCGCAGGTGATTTTGGCGTGTCCGGCAGGTGGTTCCGGCATGCTCGGCAGGTGGTTCAGGCATGTCTGGTAGGTGGTTCCGGTCTGTCCGCGAGGTGGTTCCGGCGTGTCAGGCACGTGGTTCCGGCATGTGTGACAGGTGGTTCTGGCATGTCCGGCAGGTGATTCTGGATTGTCCACCAAGTGGCTCTGGTGTAACCAGCAGGTGATTCCGGAGTGTACGGCAAGTGGTTCTGGCATAGCTGGCTGGTGATTTTGGGGTGTCCAGCAGGTGGCTCCAGCGAGTCGAGCAAGTTGTTCCGGTGTGCTCAGCAGGTGGTTCAGGCAGGTCCGGCAGGTGTTTCTGGTCTGTCCAGTACGTGGTGCCGGCATGTCCGGCACGTGCTTCCAGTATGTTTGAGAGGTGGTTCCTACCTTCCCGGCGGGAGATTCCGGAGCGTCCGCCATGTGATTCTGGCCTACCTGGCAGGGGATTTTGGCGTCTCTGGCTGGTGGTTCCGGCGAGTCGAAGAGGAGGTTCCGGCGTGCTCGGCAGGTGCATCCGGTGTCTCTGGCACGTCATTCTGGCACGTTCGAGAGGTGGTTCCGGCATGCCTGACAGGTGATTCCGGAGTGTCCGACAAGGGGTTCTGGCACGTCTGAGAGGTGGTTCCGGCATACCCTGCAGGTGATTCTGGCTTGTCTGCCGAGTGGTGCTGGCGTAGCCATCAGGTGATTTTGGCGTGTCCAGCAGGTGGCTCCAGCGAGTAGAGCAGGTTGTTCCAGCGTACTCAGCAGGTGGTTCAGGCGGGTCTGGCAGGTGGTTCCGGTCTCTCTAGTAGGTGGTTCCGGCGTGTCCGGCACGTGCTTCTGGCACGTCTGAGAGCTGGTTCCGGCATGCCCGGCGGGTGATTCCATAGAGTCCGCCACGTGGTTCTGGCCTAGCTGACAGGTGATTTTGGCGTCCCCGGCAGGTGGTTACAGCGAGTTGAGCAGGAGGTTCCGGCATGCTCGGCAGTTGCATCCGGTGTCTCTGGCACGTGGTTCTGGCACGTCTGACATTTGGTTGCATCATGTCTGGCAGGTGATTCCGGAGTGTCCGGCAAGAGGTTCTGGTGTAGCCGGCAGGTGATTTTGGCATGTCCGGCAGGTGTTTCTGGCGAGCTGTTCAGGTGGTTCCGGTGTTCTTGGCAGGTGATTCTGGCGTGTCCGGCAGGTGGTTCCGGTCTGTCCGGTAATGGGTTCCGTCATGTGCCGCGCGTGGTTCTGGCACGTCTGAGAGGTGGTTCCCGCATGCCCGGCAGGTGCTCCAGGAGAGTCCTACAAGTGGTTCTGGCCTAGCCCGCAGGTGATTTTGGCGTGTCCGGCAGGTGGTTCCGGCATGCTCGGCAGGTGGTTCAGGCATGTCTGGTAGGTGGTTCCGGTCTGTCCGCGAGGTGGTTCCGGCGTGTCAGGCACGTGGTTCCGGCATGTGTGACAGGTGGTTCTGGCATGTCCGGCAGGTGATTCTGGATTGTCCACCAAGTGGCTCTGGTGTAACCAGCAGGTGATTCCGGAGTGTACGGCAAGTGGTTCTGGCATAGCTGGCTGGTGATTTTGGGGTGTCCAGCAGGTGGCTCCAGCGAGTCGAGCAAGTTGTTCCGGTGTGCTCAGCAGGTGGTTCAGGCAGGTCCGGCAGGTGTTTCTGGTCTGTCCAGTACGTGGTGCCGGCATGTCCGGCACGTGCTTCCAGTATGTTTGAGAGGTGGTTCCTACCTTCCCGGCGGAGATTCCGGAGCGTCCGCCATGTGATTCTGGCCTACCTGGCAGGGGATTTTGGCGTCTCTGGCTGGTGGTTCCGGCGAGTCGAAGAGGAGGTTCCGGCGTGCTCGGCAGGTGCATCCGGTGTCTCTGGCACGTCATTCTGGCACGTTCGAGAGGTGGTTCCGGCATGCCTGACAGGTGATTCCGGAGTGTCCGACAAGGGGTTCTGGCACGTCTGAGAGGTGGTTCCGGCATACCCTGCAGGTGATTCTGGCTTGTCTGCCGAGTGGTGCTGGCGTAGCCATCAGGTGATTTTGGCGTGTCCAGCAGGTGGCTCCAGCGAGTAGAGCAGGTTGTTCCAGCGTACTCAGCAGGTGGTTCAGGCGGGTCTGGCAGGTGGTTCCGGTCTCTCTAGTAGGTGGTTCCGGCGTGTCCGGCACGTGCTTCTGGCACGTCTGAGAGCTGGTTCCGGCATGCCCGGCGGGTGATTCCATAGAGTCCGCCACGTGGTTCTGGCCTAGCTGACAGGTGATTTTGGCGTCCCCGGCAGGTGGTTACAGCGAGTTGAGCAGGAGGTTCCGGCATGCTCGGCAGTTGCATCCGGTGTCTCTGGCACGTGGTTCTGGCACGTCTGACATTTGGTTGCATCATGTCTGGCAGGTGATTCCGGAGTGTCCGGCAAGAGGTTCTGGTGTAGCCGGCAGGTGATTTTGGCATGTCCGGCAGGTGTTTCTGGCGAGCTGTTCAGGTGGTTCCGGTGTTCTTGGCAGGTGATTCTGGCGTGTCCGGCAGGTGGTTCCGGTCTGTCCGGTAATGGGTTCCGTCATGTGCCGCGCGTGGTTCTGGCACGTCTGAGAGGTGGTTCCCGCATGCCCGGCAGGTGCTCCAGGAGAGTCCTACAAGTGGTTCTGGCCTAGCCCGCAGGTGATTTTGGCGTGTCCGGCAGGTGGTTCCGGCATGCTCGGCAGGTGGTTCAGGCATGTCTGGTAGGTGGTTCCGGTCTGTCCGCGAGGTGGTTCCGGCGTGTCAGGCACGTGGTTCCGGCATGTGTGACAGGTGGTTCTGGCATGTCCGGCAGGTGATTCTGGATTGTCCACCAAGTGGCTCTGGTGTAACCAGCAGGTGATTCCGGAGTGTACGGCAAGTGGTTCTGGCATAGCTGGCTGGTGATTTTGGGGTGTCCAGCAGGTGGCTCCAGCGAGTCGAGCAAGTTGTTCCGGTGTGCTCAGCAGGTGGTTCAGGCAGGTCCGGCAGGTGTTTCTGGTCTGTCCAGTACGTGGTGCCGGCATGTCCGGCACGTGCTTCCAGTATGTTTGAGAGGTGGTTCCTACCTTCCCGGCGGGAGATTCCGGAGCGTCCGCCATGTGATTCTGGCCTACCTGGCAGGGGATTTTGGCGTCTCTGGCTGGTGGTTCCGGCGAGTCGAAGAGGAGGTTCCGGCGTGCTCGGCAGGTGCATCCGGTGTCTCTGGCACGTCATTCTGGCACGTTCGAGAGGTGGTTCCGGCATGCCTGACAGGTGATTCCGGAGTGTCCGACAAGGGGTTCTGGCACGTCTGAGAGGTGGTTCCGGCATACCCTGCAGGTGATTCTGGCTTGTCTGCCGAGTGGTGCTGGCGTAGCCATCAGGTGATTTTGGCGTGTCCAGCAGGTGGCTCCAGCGAGTAGAGCAGGTTGTTCCAGCGTACTCAGCAGGTGGTTCAGGCGGGTCTGGCAGGTGGTTCCGGTCTCTCTAGTAGGTGGTTCCGGCGTGTCCGGCACGTGCTTCTGGCACGTCTGAGAGCTGGTTCCGGCATGCCCGGCGGGTGATTCCATAGAGTCCGCCACGTGGTTCTGGCCTAGCTGACAGGTGATTTTGGCGTCCCCGGCAGGTGGTTACAGCGAGTTGAGCAGGAGGTTCCGGCATGCTCGGCAGTTGCATCCGGTGTCTCTGGCACGTGGTTCTGGCACGTCTGACATTTGGTTGCATCATGTCTGGCAGGTGATTCCGGAGTGTCCGGCAAGAGGTTCTGGTGTAGCCGGCAGGTGATTTTGGCATGTCCGGCAGGTGTTTCTGGCGAGCTGTTCAGGTGGTTCCGGTGTTCTTGGCAGGTGATTCTGGCGTGTCCGGCAGGTGGTTCCGGTCTGTCCGGTAATGGGTTCCGTCATGTGCCGCGCGTGGTTCTGGCACGTCTGAGAGGTGGTTCCCGCATGCCCGGCAGGTGCTCCAGGAGAGTCCTACAAGTGGTTCTGGCCTAGCCCGCAGGTGATTTTGGCGTGTCCGGCAGGTGGTTCCGGCATGCTCGGCAGGTGGTTCAGGCATGTCTGGTAGGTGGTTCCGGTCTGTCCGCGAGGTGGTTCCGGCGTGTCAGGCACGTGGTTCCGGCATGTGTGACAGGTGGTTCTGGCATGTCCGGCAGGTGATTCTGGATTGTCCACCAAGTGGCTCTGGTGTAACCAGCAGGTGATTCCGGAGTGTACGGCAAGTGGTTCTGGCATAGCTGGCTGGTGATTTTGGGGTGTCCAGCAGGTGGCTCCAGCGAGTCGAGCAAGTTGTTCCGGTGTGCTCAGCAGGTGGTTCAGGCAGGTCCGGCAGGTGTTTCTGGTCTGTCCAGTACGTGGTGCCGGCATGTCCGGCACGTGCTTCCAGTATGTTTGAGAGGTGGTTCCTACCTTCCCGGCGGGAGATTCCGGAGCGTCCGCCATGTGATTCTGGCCTACCTGGCAGGGGATTTTGGCGTCTCTGGCTGGTGGTTCCGGCGAGTCGAAGAGGAGGTTCCGGCGTGCTCGGCAGGTGCATCCGGTGTCTCTGGCACGTCATTCTGGCACGTTCGAGAGGTGGTTCCGGCATGCCTGACAGGTGATTCCGGAGTGTCCGACAAGGGGGTTCTGGCACGTCTGAGAGGTGGTTCCGGCATACCCTGCAGGTGATTCTGGCTTGTCTGCCGAGTGGTGCTGGCGTAGCCATCAGGTGATTTTGGCGTGTCCAGCAGGTGGCTCCAGCGAGTAGAGCAGGTTGTTCCAGCGTACTCAGCAGGTGGTTCAGGCGGGTCTGGCAGGTGGTTCCGGTCTCTCTAGTAGGTGGTTCCGGCGTGTCCGGCACGTGCTTCTGGCACGTCTGAGAGCTGGTTCCGGCATGCCCGGCGGGTGATTCCATAGAGTCCGCCACGTGGTTCTGGCCTAGCTGACAGGTGATTTTGGCGTCCCCGGCAGGTGGTTACAGCGAGTTGAGCAGGAGGTTCCGGCATGCTCGGCAGTTGCATCCGGTGTCTCTGGCACGTGGTTCTGGCACGTCTGACATTTGGTTGCATCATGTCTGGCAGGTGATTCCGGAGTGTCCGGCAAGAGGTTCTGGTGTAGCCGGCAGGTGATTTTGGCATGTCCGGCAGGTGTTTCTGGCGAGCTGTTCAGGTGGTTCCGGTGTTCTTGGCAGGTGATTCTGGCGTGTCCGGCAGGTGGTTCCGGTCTGTCCGGTAATGGGTTCCGTCATGTGCCGCGCGTGGTTCTGGCACGTCTGAGAGGTGGTTCCCGCATGCCCGGCAGGTGCTCCAGGAGAGTCCTACAAGTGGTTCTGGCCTAGCCCGCAGGTGATTTTGGCGTGTCCGGCAGGTGGTTCCGGCATGCTCGGCAGGTGGTTCAGGCATGTCTGGTAGGTGGTTCCGGTCTGTCCGCGAGGTGGTTCCGGCGTGTCAGGCACGTGGTTCCGGCATGTGTGACAGGTGGTTCTGGCATGTCCGGCAGGTGATTCTGGATTGTCCACCAAGTGGCTCTGGTGTAACCAGCAGGTGATTCCGGAGTGTACGGCAAGTGGTTCTGGCATAGCTGGCTGGTGATTTTGGGGTGTCCAGCAGGTGGCTCCAGCGAGTCGAGCAAGTTGTTCCGGTGTGCTCAGCAGGTGGTTCAGGCAGGTCCGGCAGGTGTTTCTGGTCTGTCCAGTACGTGGTGCCGGCATGTCCGGCACGTGCTTCCAGTATGTTTGAGAGGTGGTTCCTACCTTCCCGGCGGGAGATTCCGGAGCGTCCGCCATGTGATTCTGGCCTACCTGGCAGGGGATTTTGGCGTCTCTGGCTGGTGGTTCCGGCGAGTCGAAGAGGAGGTTCCGGCGTGCTCGGCAGGTGCATCCGGTGTCTCTGGCACGTCATTCTGGCACGTTCGAGAGGTGGTTCCGGCATGCCTGACAGGTGATTCCGGAGTGTCCGACAAGGGGTTCTGGCACGTCTGAGAGGTGGTTCCGGCATACCCTGCAGGTGATTCTGGCTTGTCTGCCGAGTGGTGCTGGCGTAGCCATCAGGTGATTTTGGCGTGTCCAGCAGGTGGCTCCAGCGAGTAGAGCAGGTTGTTCCAGCGTACTCAGCAGGTGGTTCAGGCGGGTCTGGCAGGTGGTTCCGGTCTCTCTAGTAGGTGGTTCCGGCGTGTCCGGCACGTGCTTCTGGCACGTCTGAGAGCTGGTTCCGGCATGCCCGGCGGGTGATTCCATAGAGTCCGCCACGTGGTTCTGGCCTAGCTGACAGGTGATTTTGGCGTCCCCGGCAGGTGGTTACAGCGAGTTGAGCAGGAGGTTCCGGCATGCTCGGCAGTTGCATCCGGTGTCTCTGGCACGTGGTTCTGGCACGTCTGACATTTGGTTGCATCATGTCTGGCAGGTGATTCCGGAGTGTCCGGCAAGAGGTTCTGGTGTAGCCGGCAGGTGATTTTGGCATGTCCGGCAGGTGTTTCTGGCGAGCTGTTCAGGTGGTTCCGGTGTTCTTGGCAGGTGATTCTGGCGTGTCCGGCAGGTGGTTCCGGTCTGTCCGGTAATGGGTTCCGTCATGTGCCGCGCGTGGTTCTGGCACGTCTGAGAGGTGGTTCCCGCATGCCCGGCAGGTGCTCCAGGAGAGTCCTACAAGTGGTTCTGGCCTAGCCCGCAGGTGATTTTGGCGTGTCCGGCAGGTGGTTCCGGCATGCTCGGCAGGTGGTTCAGGCATGTCTGGTAGGTGGTTCCGGTCTGTCCGCGAGGTGGTTCCGGCGTGTCAGGCACGTGGTTCCGGCATGTGTGACAGGTGGTTCTGGCATGTCCGGCAGGTGATTCTGGATTGTCCACCAAGTGGCTCTGGTGTAACCAGCAGGTGATTCCGGAGTGTACGGCAAGTGGTTCTGGCATAGCTGGCTGGTGATTTTGGGGTGTCCAGCAGGTGGCTCCAGCGAGTCGAGCAAGTTGTTCCGGTGTGCTCAGCAGGTGGTTCAGGCAGGTCCGGCAGGTGTTTCTGGTCTGTCCAGTACGTGGTGCCGGCATGTCCGGCACGTGCTTCCAGTATGTTTGAGAGGTGGTTCCTACCTTCCCGGCGGGAGATTCCGGAGCGTCCGCCATGTGATTCTGGCCTACCTGGCAGGGGATTTTGGCGTCTCTGGCTGGTGGTTCCGGCGAGTCGAAGAGGAGGTTCCGGCGTGCTCGGCAGGTGCATCCGGTGTCTCTGGCACGTCATTCTGGCACGTTCGAGAGGTGGTTCCGGCATGCCTGACAGGTGATTCCGGAGTGTCCGACAAGGGGTTCTGGCACGTCTGAGAGGTGGTTCCGGCATACCCTGCAGGTGATTCTGGCTTGTCTGCCGAGTGGTGCTGGCGTAGCCATCAGGTGATTTTGGCGTGTCCAGCAGGTGGCTCCAGCGAGTAGAGCAGGTTGTTCCAGCGTACTCAGCAGGTGGTTCAGGCGGGTCTGGCAGGTGGTTCCGGTCTCTCTAGTAGGTGGTTCCGGCGTGTCCGGCACGTGCTTCTGGCACGTCTGAGAGCTGGTTCCGGCATGCCCGGCGGGTGATTCCATAGAGTCCGCCACGTGGTTCTGGCCTAGCTGACAGGTGATTTTGGCGTCCCCGGCAGGTGGTTACAGCGAGTTGAGCAGGAGGTTCCGGCATGCTCGGCAGTTGCATCCGGTGTCTCTGGCACGTGGTTCTGGCACGTCTGACATTTGGTTGCATCATGTCTGGCAGGTGATTCCGGAGTGTCCGGCAAGAGGTTCTGGTGTAGCCGGCAGGTGATTTTGGCATGTCCGGCAGGTGTTTCTGGCGAGCTGTTCAGGTGGTTCCGGTGTTCTTGGCAGGTGATTCTGGCGTGTCCGGCAGGTGGTTCCGGTCTGTCCGGTAATGGGTTCCGTCATGTGCCGCGCGTGGTTCTGGCACGTCTGAGAGGTGGTTCCCGCATGCCCGGCAGGTGCTCCAGGAGAGTCCTACAAGTGGTTCTGGCCTAGCCCGCAGGTGATTTTGGCGTGTCCGGCAGGTGGTTCCGGCATGCTCGGCAGGTGGTTCAGGCATGTCTGGTAGGTGGTTCCGGTCTGTCCGCGAGGTGGTTCCGGCGTGTCAGGCACGTGGTTCCGGCATGTGTGACAGGTGGTTCTGGCATGTCCGGCAGGTGATTCTGGATTGTCCACCAAGTGGCTCTGGTGTAACCAGCAGGTGATTCCGGAGTGTACGGCAAGTGGTTCTGGCATAGCTGGCTGGTGATTTTGGGGTGTCCAGCAGGTGGCTCCAGCGAGTCGAGCAAGTTGTTCCGGTGTGCTCAGCAGGTGGTTCAGGCAGGTCCGGCAGGTGTTTCTGGTCTGTCCAGTACGTGGTGCCGGCATGTCCGGCACGTGCTTCCAGTATGTTTGAGAGGTGGTTCCTACCTTCCCGGCGGGAGATTCCGGAGCGTCCGCCATGTGATTCTGGCCTACCTGGCAGGGATTTTGGCGTCTCTGGCTGGTGGTTCCGGCGAGTCGAAGAGGAGGTTCCGGCGTGCTCGGCAGGTGCATCCGGTGTCTCTGGCACGTCATTCTGGCACGTTCGAGAGGTGGTTCCGGCATGCCTGACAGGTGATTCCGGAGTGTCCGACAAGGGGTTCTGGCACGTCTGAGAGGTGGTTCCGGCATACCCTGCAGGTGATTCTGGCTTGTCTGCCGAGTGGTGCTGGCGTAGCCATCAGGTGATTTTGGCGTGTCCAGCAGGTGGCTCCAGCGAGTAGAGCAGGTTGTTCCAGCGTACTCAGCAGGTGGTTCAGGCGGGTCTGGCAGGTGGTTCCGGTCTCTCTAGTAGGTGGTTCCGGCGTGTCCGGCACGTGCTTCTGGCACGTCTGAGAGCTGGTTCCGGCATGCCCGGCGGGTGATTCCATAGAGTCCGCCACGTGGTTCTGGCCTAGCTGACAGGTGATTTTGGCGTCCCCGGCAGGTGGTTACAGCGAGTTGAGCAGGAGGTTCCGGCATGCTCGGCAGTTGCATCCGGTGTCTCTGGCACGTGGTTCTGGCACGTCTGACATTTGGTTGCATCATGTCTGGCAGGTGATTCCGGAGTGTCCGGCAAGAGGTTCTGGTGTAGCCGGCAGGTGATTTTGGCATGTCCGGCAGGTGTTTCTGGCGAGCTGTTCAGGTGGTTCCGGTGTTCTTGGCAGGTGATTCTGGCGTGTCCGGCAGGTGGTTCCGGTCTGTCCGGTAATGGGTTCCGTCATGTGCCGCACGTGGTTCTGGCACGTCTGAGAGGTGGTTCCCGCATGCCCGGCAGGTGCTCCAGGAGAGTCCTACAAGTGGTTCTGGCCTAGCCCGCAGGTGATTTTGGCGTGTCCGGCAGGTGGTTCCGGCATGTCTGGTAGGTGGTTCCGGTCTGTCCGCGAGGTGGTTCCGGCGTGTCAGGCACGTGGTTCCGGCATGTGTGACAGGTGGTTCTGGCATGTCCGGCAGGTGATTCTGGATTGTCCACCAAGTGGCTCTGGTGTAACCAGCAGGTGATTCCGGAGTGTACGGCAAGTGGTTCTGGCATAGCTGGCTGGTGATTTTGGGGTGTCCAGCAGGTGGCTCCAGCGAGTCGAGCAAGTTGTTCCGGTGTGCTCAGCAGGTGGTTCAGGCAGGTCCGGCAGGTGTTTCTGGTCTGTCCAGTACGTGGTGCCGGCATGTCCGGCACGTGCTTCCAGTATGTTTGAGAGGTGGTTCCTACCTTCCCGGCGGGAGATTCCGGAGCGTCCGCCATGTGATTCTGGCCTACCTGGCAGGGGATTTTGGCGTCTCTGGCTGGTGGTTCCGGCGAGTCGAAGAGGAGGTTCCGGCGTGCTCGGCAGGTGCATCCGGTGTCTCTGGCACGTCATTCTGGCACGTTCGAGAGGTGGTTCCGGCATGCCTGACAGGTGATTCCGGAGTGTCCGACAAGGGGTTCTGGCACGTCTGAGAGGTGGTTCCGGCATACCCTGCAGGTGATTCTGGCTTGTCTGCCGAGTGGTGCTGGCGTAGCCATCAGGTGATTTTGGCGTGTCCAGCAGGTGGCTCCAGCGAGTAGAGCAGGTTGTTCCAGCGTACTCAGCAGGTGGTTCAGGCGGGTCTGGCAGGTGGTTCCGGTCTCTCTAGTAGGTGGTTCCGGCGTGTCCGGCACGTGCTTCTGGCACGTCTGAGAGCTGGTTCCGGCATGCCCGGCGGGTGATTCCATAGAGTCCGCCACGTGGTTCTGGCCTAGCTGACAGGTGATTTTGGCGTCCCCGGCAGGTGGTTACAGCGAGTTGAGCAGGAGGTTCCGGCATGCTCGGCAGTTGCATCCGTGTCTCTGGCACGTGGTTCTGGCACGTCTGACATTTGGTTGCATCATGTCTGGCAGGTGATTCCGGAGTGTCCGGCAAGAGGTTCTGGTGTAGCCGGCAGGTGATTTTGGCATGGGTTCCACCCCCCCCCCCCCCCCCCCCGGCAGGTGTTTTCTGGCGAGCTGTTCAGGTGGTTCCGGTGTTCTTGGCAGGTGGTTCTGGCAGTGTCTGCAGGTGGTTCCGGTCTGTCGGTAATGGGTTCCGTCATGTGCCGCACGTGGTTCTGGCACGTCTGAGAGGTGGTTCCCGCATGCCCGGCAGGTGCTCCAGGAGAGTCCTACAAAGTGGGTTCTGGCCTAAAAAAAAAAAAAAAAAGGCGTGCCGGCAGGT
>NW_027225303.1:0-95430 GCF_041296235.1 Equus asinus | reverse complement strand
ACCTGCCGGGCATGCCGGAACCACCTCTCAGACGTGCCGAAAGCACGTGACAGACACGCCGGAACGACCTCTCAGATGTTCCAGAAGCAAATGCCGCAGACTCTGGAATCACCTGCTGGGCATGCCGGAACCACCTCTCAGACGTGCCAGAACCACGTGCCGGACATGCCAGAACCACCTACTGGACAGAACGGAACCACCTGCCAGACCCGCCTGAACCACCAGCTGACCATGCCGGAACAAACTGCTCGACTCGCTGGAGCCACCTGCTGGACACGCCAAAAGCACCAGCCGGCTATTACAGAACCTCTTGCCGGACACTCCGGAATCACCTGTCGTTCATGTCGGAACCACCTCTAAGAGGTGCCAGAACCACATGTCGGACACTCCAGAACCACCTACCGGACACAACAGAACCACCTGCCAGACACGCCTGAACCACCTGCCAAGCATGCAGGATCCACCTGACAGACACGCAAAAATCACCTGCTGGCTATGCCAGAACCACTTGCCGGACTTTCTGGAATCACCTGCCGGGAATGCCAGACCCACCTCTCAAATGTGCCAAAATCAAGTGCCGGAGACGCCAGAAGCACCTGCCGAGCTAGCCAGAAGCACCTGCTCGAATTGTCGGAACCACCTGTGGGATGTGCCAAAATCACCTGCCGGCTACGCCAGAACCACGTGGTGGACAATCTGGAATCACCTGCCAGACATGCGAGAACCAGCTTTCAGACGTGCCGGAACTACGTGCCGGACACGCCGGAACCACAACCCGGACAGACCAGAACCACCAACCGGACCTGCCAGTACCACCTACCGAGCATGCTGGAATCACCTGCCAGACATGCCAAAATCACCTGCGGGCTAGGCCAGAACCACTTGGAGGACTCTCTGGGATCACCTGCCGGGCATGCCGGAACCACCTCTCAGACGTGCCAGAACCACGTGCCAGAGACAGCGGATGCACCTGCCAAGCACGCCAGGACCTCCTGCTCGACTCGCCGGAACCAACTGCCAGAGACGCCAGAATCACCTGCTGAGAATGCTTATCCTCCTGAACAGCTCGCCTGAAAGAGCTGCCAGACACGTCAAAATCACCTGCCAGACAAGCCAAAATCACCTGCCGGACACGCCAAAATCACCTGCCGGACATGCCAAAATCATCTGCCGGCTATGCCAGAACCACTTGCCGGACACTCCGGAATCACCTGCTGGGCATCAGGGAACCACCTCTCACCTGTACCAGAACAATGTGCGGCTCACGCCGGAACCCACTACCTGACAGACTGGAAGCTCGTGCCACACACGCCGGAATCACATGGCGAGAAACCCAGAACCACCTGAACAGCTCGCCAGAAACACCTGCCGGACACGCCAAAATCACCTGCAGGATACGCCAGAACCACTTGCCAGACACTCCGGAATCACCTGTCGGGCATGCCGGAACCACCTCTGAGACCTGCCAGAACCACATGCTGGACATGCCGGAACCACATCCAGGACAGACCAGAACCACCTGCCGGATCCACCTGAACCACCTGTCGAGCACGCTGGAACCACCTGCTCGAGTCGCCGGAACCACATGCCGGACATGGCAAAATCCCCTGCCGGCTACACCAGAACCACTTGCTGGACACTCTGGAATCACCTGTCAGGCATGCCGGAACCACGTCATGGACAGACTGCAAACCCAAGCCAGACCTGCCGGAACCAACTGCCGAGCATGCCGGAACCAAGTGTTCGACTCGCCAGAACCACCTGCAGGACACACCAAAAACACCTGCGGGCTACGCCAGAACCACTTGGAGGACTCTCTGGGGTCACCTGCTGGACATGCCGGAACCACCTCTCAGACGTGCCAGAACCAAGTGTGGGACACCCTGGAACCACCTGCCGAATATGCTGGAGCCACCTGATCCAATCCACAGAACCACCTGCTGGACACGCCAAAATCACCTGCCGGCTATGCCAGAACCACTCGGCAGACCCTCTGCAATCACCTGGCGGGGATGCCGGGACCACCTCTCAGACGTGCCAGAACCACGTGCCGGACACGCCGGAACCACCTCCCGGACAGACCGGAACCACCTACCGGACCTGCCTGAACCACTAGCTGACCACGCTGGAACCACCTGCTTGAGTCGCCGGAACCACATGCCGGACATGGCAAACTCACCTGCCGGCTATGCCAGAACCACCTGGCGAACACTCCAGAATCACCTGCCAGGCATGCTGGAAGCATCTCTCAGAGGTGCCAGAATCATGTGCCAGAGACACCGGATGCACCTGTCGAGCATGCCTGAACCTCCTGCTCGACTCGCCAGAACCACCTGCCGGACACGCCAAAATCACCTGCGGGCTAGGCCAGAACCACGTGGCGGACTCTATGGAATCACCCGCCGGGCATGCCGGAACCAGCTCTCAGACGTGCCAGAAGCACGTGCCGGACACGCCGGAACCACCTACTAGAGAGACCGGAACCACCTGCCAGACCCGCCTGAACCACCTGCTGAGTACGCTGGAACAACCTGCTCTACTCGCTGGAGCCACCTGCTGGACACGCCAAAATCACCTGATGGCTACGCCAGCACCACTCGGCAGACAAGCCAGAATCACCTGCAGGGTATGCCGGAACCACCTCTCAGACGTGCCAGAACCCCTTGTCGGACACTCCGGAATCACCTGTCAGGCATGCCGGAACCACCTCTCGAACGTGCCAGAATGACGTGCCAGAGACACCGGATGCACCTGCCGAGCACGCCGGAACCTCCTCTTCGACTCGCCGGAACCACCAGCCAGAGACGCCAAAATCCCCTGCCAGGTAGGCCAGAATCACATGGCGGACGCTCCGGAATCTCCCGCCGGGAAGGTAGGAACCACCTCTCAAACATACTGGAAGCACGTGCCGGACATGCCGGCACCACGTACTGGACAGACCAGAAACACCTGCCGGACCTGCCTGAACCACCTGCTGAGCACACCGGAACAACTTGCTCGACTCGCTGGAGCCACCTGCTGGACACCCCAAAATCACCAGCCAGCTATGCCAGAACCACTTGCCGTACACTCCGGAATCACCTGCTGGTTACACCAGAGCCACTTGGTGGACAATCCAGAATCACCTGCCGGACATGCCAGAACCACCTGTCACACATGCCGGAACCACGTGCCTGACACGCCGGAACCACCTCGCGGACAGACCGGAACCACCTACCAGACATGCCTGAACCACCTGCCGAGCATGCCGGAACCACCTGCCGGACACGCCAAAATCACCTGCGGGCTAGGCCAGAACCACTTGTAGGACTCTCCTGGAGCACCTGCCGGGCATGCGGGAACCACCTCTCAGACGTGCCAGAACCACGCGCGGCACATGACGGAACCCATTACCGGACAGACCGGAACCACCTGCCGGACACGCCAGAATCACCTGCCAAGAACACCGGAACCACCTGAACAGCTCGCCAGAAACACCTGCCGGACATGCCAAAATCACCTGCCGGCTACACCAGAACCTCTTGCCGGACACTCCGGAATCACCTGCCAGACATGATGCAACCAAATGTCAGACGTGCCAGAACCACGTGCCAGAGACACCGGATGCAACTGCCGAGCATGCCGGAACCTCCTGCTCAACTCGCTGTAACCACCTGCCGGGGACGCCAAAATCACCTGTCAGCTAGGCCAGAACCACGTGGCGGACTCTATGGAATCACCCGCCGGGCATGCCGGAACCAGCTCTCAGACGTGCCAGAAGCACGTGCCGGACACGCCGGAACCACCTACTAGAGAGACCGGAACCACCTGCCAGACCCGCCTGAACCACCTGCTGAGTACGCTGGAACAACCTGCTCTACTCGCTGGAGCCACCTGCTGGACACGCCAAAATCACCTGATGGCTACGCCAGCACCACTCGGCAGACAAGCCAGAATCACCTGCAGGGTATGCCGGAACCACCTCTCAGACGTGCCAGAACCCCTTGTCGGACACTCCGGAATCACCTGTCAGGCATGCCGGAACCACCTCTCGAACGTGCCAGAATGACGTGCCAGAGACACCGGATGCACCTGCCGAGCACGCCGGAACCTCCTCTTCGACTCGCCGGAACCACCAGCCAGAGACGCCAAAATCCCCTGCCAGGTAGGCCAGAATCACATGGCGGACGCTCCGGAATCTCCCGCCGGGAAGGTAGGAACCACCTCTCAAACATACTGGAAGCACGTGCCGGACATGCCGGCACCACGTACTGGACAGACCAGAAACACCTGCCGGACCTGCCTGAACCACCTGCTGAGCACACCGGAACAACTTGCTCGACTCGCTGGAGCCACCTGCTGGACACCCCAAAATCACCAGCCAGCTATGCCAGAACCACTTGCCGTACACTCCGGAATCACCTGCTGGTTACACCAGAGCCACTTGGTGGACAATCCAGAATCACCTGCCGGACATGCCAGAACCACCTGTCACACATGCCGGAACCACGTGCCTGACACGCCGGAACCACCTCGCGGACAGACCGGAACCACCTACCAGACATGCCTGAACCACCTGCCGAGCATGCCGGAACCACCTGCCGGACACGCCAAAATCACCTGCGGGCTAGGCCAGAACCACTTGTAGGACTCTCCTGGAGCACCTGCCGGGCATGCGGGAACCACCTCTCAGACGTGCCAGAACCACGCGCGGCACATGACGGAACCCATTACCGGACAGACCGGAACCACCTGCCGGACACGCCAGAATCACCTGCCAAGAACACCGGAACCACCTGAACAGCTCGCCAGAAACACCTGCCGGACATGCCAAAATCACCTGCCGGCTACACCAGAACCTCTTGCCGGACACTCCGGAATCACCTGCCAGACATGAGGCAACCAAATGTCAGACGTGCCAGAACCACGTGCCAGAGACACCGGATGCAACTGCCGAGCATGCCGGAACCTCCTGCTCAACTCGCTGTAACCACCTGCCGGGGACGCCAAAATCACCTGTCAGCTAGGCCAGAACCACGTGGCGGACTCTATGGAATCACCCGCCGGGCATGCCGGAACCAGCTCTCAGACGTGCCAGAAGCACGTGCCGGACACGCCGGAACCACCTACTAGAGAGACCGGAACCACCTGCCAGACCCGCCTGAACCACCTGCTGAGTACGCTGGAACAACCTGCTCTACTCGCTGGAGCCACCTGCTGGACACGCCAAAATCACCTGATGGCTACGCCAGCACCACTCGGCAGACAAGCCAGAATCACCTGCAGGGTATGCCGGAACCACCTCTCAGACGTGCCAGAACCCCTTGTCGGACACTCCGGAATCACCTGTCAGGCATGCCGGAACCACCTCTCGAACGTGCCAGAATGACGTGCCAGAGACACCGGATGCACCTGCCGAGCACGCCGGAACCTCCTCTTCGACTCGCCGGAACCACCAGCCAGAGACGCCAAAATCCCCTGCCAGGTAGGCCAGAATCACATGGCGGACGCTCCGGAATCTCCCGCCGGGAAGGTAGGAACCACCTCTCAAACATACTGGAAGCACGTGCCGGACATGCCGGCACCACGTACTGGACAGACCAGAAACACCTGCCGGACCTGCCTGAACCACCTGCTGAGCACACCGGAACAACTTGCTCGACTCGCTGGAGCCACCTGCTGGACACCCCAAAATCACCAGCCAGCTATGCCAGAACCACTTGCCGTACACTCCGGAATCACCTGCTGGTTACACCAGAGCCACTTGGTGGACAATCCAGAATCACCTGCCGGACATGCCAGAACCACCTGTCACACATGCCGGAACCACGTGCCTGACACGCCGGAACCACCTCGCGGACAGACCGGAACCACCTACCAGACATGCCTGAACCACCTGCCGAGCATGCCGGAACCACCTGCCGGACACGCCAAAATCACCTGCGGGCTAGGCCAGAACCACTTGTAGGACTCTCCTGGAGCACCTGCCGGGCATGCGGGAACCACCTCTCAGACGTGCCAGAACCACGCGCGGCACATGACGGAACCCATTACCGGACAGACCGGAACCACCTGCCGGACACGCCAGAATCACCTGCCAAGAACACCGGAACCACCTGAACAGCTCGCCAGAAACACCTGCCGGACATGCCAAAATCACCTGCCGGCTACACCAGAACCTCTTGCCGGACACTCCGGAATCACCTGCCAGACATGATGCAACCAAATGTCAGACGTGCCAGAACCACGTGCCAGAGACACCGGATGCAACTGCCGAGCATGCCGGAACCTCCTGCTCAACTCGCTGTAACCACCTGCCGGGGACGCCAAAATCACCTGTCAGCTAGGCCAGAACCACGTGGCGGACTCTATGGAATCACCCGCCGGGCATGCCGGAACCAGCTCTCAGACGTGCCAGAAGCACGTGCCGGACACGCCGGAACCACCTACTAGAGAGACCGGAACCACCTGCCAGACCCGCCTGAACCACCTGCTGAGTACGCTGGAACAACCTGCTCTACTCGCTGGAGCCACCTGCTGGACACGCCAAAATCACCTGATGGCTACGCCAGCACCACTCGGCAGACAAGCCAGAATCACCTGCAGGGTATGCCGGAACCACCTCTCAGACGTGCCAGAACCCCTTGTCGGACACTCCGGAATCACCTGTCAGGCATGCCGGAACCACCTCTCGAACGTGCCAGAATGACGTGCCAGAGACACCGGATGCACCTGCCGAGCACGCCGGAACCTCCTCTTCGACTCGCCGGAACCACCAGCCAGAGACGCCAAAATCCCCTGCCAGGTAGGCCAGAATCACATGGCGGACGCTCCGGAATCTCCCGCCGGGAAGGTAGGAACCACCTCTCAAACATACTGGAAGCACGTGCCGGACATGCCGGCACCACGTACTGGACAGACCAGAAACACCTGCCGGACCTGCCTGAACCACCTGCTGAGCACACCGGAACAACTTGCTCGACTCGCTGGAGCCACCTGCTGGACACCCCAAAATCACCAGCCAGCTATGCCAGAACCACTTGCCGTACACTCCGGAATCACCTGCTGGTTACACCAGAGCCACTTGGTGGACAATCCAGAATCACCTGCCGGACATGCCAGAACCACCTGTCACACATGCCGGAACCACGTGCCTGACACGCCGGAACCACCTCGCGGACAGACCGGAACCACCTACCAGACATGCCTGAACCACCTGCCGAGCATGCCGGAACCACCTGCCGGACACGCCAAAATCACCTGCGGGCTAGGCCAGAACCACTTGTAGGACTCTCCTGGAGCACCTGCCGGGCATGCGGGAACCACCTCTCAGACGTGCCAGAACCACGCGCGGCACATGACGGAACCCATTACCGGACAGACCGGAACCACCTGCCGGACACGCCAGAATCACCTGCCAAGAACACCGGAACCACCTGAACAGCTCGCCAGAAACACCTGCCGGACATGCCAAAATCACCTGCCGGCTACACCAGAACCTCTTGCCGGACACTCCGGAATCACCTGCCAGACATGATGCAACCAAATGTCAGACGTGCCAGAACCACGTGCCAGAGACACCGGATGCAACTGCCGAGCATGCCGGAACCTCCTGCTCAACTCGCTGTAACCACCTGCCGGGGACGCCAAAATCACCTGTCAGCTAGGCCAGAACCACGTGGCGGACTCTATGGAATCACCCGCCGGGCATGCCGGAACCAGCTCTCAGACGTGCCAGAAGCACGTGCCGGACACGCCGGAACCACCTACTAGAGAGACCGGAACCACCTGCCAGACCCGCCTGAACCACCTGCTGAGTACGCTGGAACAACCTGCTCTACTCGCTGGAGCCACCTGCTGGACACGCCAAAATCACCTGATGGCTACGCCAGCACCACTCGGCAGACAAGCCAGAATCACCTGCAGGGTATGCCGGAACCACCTCTCAGACGTGCCAGAACCCCTTGTCGGACACTCCGGAATCACCTGTCAGGCATGCCGGAACCACCTCTCGAACGTGCCAGAATGACGTGCCAGAGACACCGGATGCACCTGCCGAGCACGCCGGAACCTCCTCTTCGACTCGCCGGAACCACCAGCCAGAGACGCCAAAATCCCCTGCCAGGTAGGCCAGAATCACATGGCGGACGCTCCGGAATCTCCCGCCGGGAAGGTAGGAACCACCTCTCAAACATACTGGAAGCACGTGCCGGACATGCCGGCACCACGTACTGGACAGACCAGAAACACCTGCCGGACCTGCCTGAACCACCTGCTGAGCACACCGGAACAACTTGCTCGACTCGCTGGAGCCACCTGCTGGACACCCCAAAATCACCAGCCAGCTATGCCAGAACCACTTGCCGTACACTCCGGAATCACCTGCTGGTTACACCAGAGCCACTTGGTGGACAATCCAGAATCACCTGCCGGACATGCCAGAACCACCTGTCACACATGCCGGAACCACGTGCCTGACACGCCGGAACCACCTCGCGGACAGACCGGAACCACCTACCAGACATGCCTGAACCACCTGCCGAGCATGCCGGAACCACCTGCCGGACACGCCAAAATCACCTGCGGGCTAGGCCAGAACCACTTGTAGGACTCTCCTGGAGCACCTGCCGGGCATGCGGGAACCACCTCTCAGACGTGCCAGAACCACGCGCGGCACATGACGGAACCCATTACCGGACAGACCGGAACCACCTGCCGGACACGCCAGAATCACCTGCCAAGAACACCGGAACCACCTGAACAGCTCGCCAGAAACACCTGCCGGACATGCCAAAATCACCTGCCGGCTACACCAGAACCTCTTGCCGGACACTCCGGAATCACCTGCCAGACATGATGCAACCAAATGTCAGACGTGCCAGAACCACGTGCCAGAGACACCGGATGCAACTGCCGAGCATGCCGGAACCTCCTGCTCAACTCGCTGTAACCACCTGCCGGGGACGCCAAAATCACCTGTCAGCTAGGCCAGAACCACGTGGCGGACTCTATGGAATCACCCGCCGGGCATGCCGGAACCAGCTCTCAGACGTGCCAGAAGCACGTGCCGGACACGCCGGAACCACCTACTAGAGAGACCGGAACCACCTGCCAGACCCGCCTGAACCACCTGCTGAGTACGCTGGAACAACCTGCTCTACTCGCTGGAGCCACCTGCTGGACACGCCAAAATCACCTGATGGCTACGCCAGCACCACTCGGCAGACAAGCCAGAATCACCTGCAGGGTATGCCGGAACCACCTCTCAGACGTGCCAGAACCCCTTGTCGGACACTCCGGAATCACCTGTCAGGCATGCCGGAACCACCTCTCGAACGTGCCAGAATGACGTGCCAGAGACACCGGATGCACCTGCCGAGCACGCCGGAACCTCCTCTTCGACTCGCCGGAACCACCAGCCAGAGACGCCAAAATCCCCTGCCAGGTAGGCCAGAATCACATGGCGGACGCTCCGGAATCTCCCGCCGGGAAGGTAGGAACCACCTCTCAAACATACTGGAAGCACGTGCCGGACATGCCGGCACCACGTACTGGACAGACCAGAAACACCTGCCGGACCTGCCTGAACCACCTGCTGAGCACACCGGAACAACTTGCTCGACTCGCTGGAGCCACCTGCTGGACACCCCAAAATCACCAGCCAGCTATGCCAGAACCACTTGCCGTACACTCCGGAATCACCTGCTGGTTACACCAGAGCCACTTGGTGGACAATCCAGAATCACCTGCCGGACATGCCAGAACCACCTGTCACACATGCCGGAACCACGTGCCTGACACGCCGGAACCACCTCGCGGACAGACCGGAACCACCTACCAGACATGCCGGAACCACCTGCCGGACACGCCAAAATCACCTGCGGGCTAGGCCAGAACCACTTGTAGGACTCTCCTGGAGCACCTGCCGGGCATGCGGGAACCACCTCTCAGACGTGCCAGAACCACGCGCGGCACATGACGGAACCCATTACCGGACAGACCGGAACCACCTGCCGGACACGCCAGAATCACCTGCCAAGAACACCGGAACCACCTGAACAGCTCGCCAGAAACACCTGCCGGACATGCCAAAATCACCTGCCGGCTACACCAGAACCTCTTGCCGGACACTCCGGAATCACCTGCCAGACATGATGCAACCAAATGTCAGACGTGCCAGAACCACGTGCCAGAGACACCGGATGCAACTGCCGAGCATGCCGGAACCTCCTGCTCAACTCGCTGTAACCACCTGCCGGGGACGCCAAAATCACCTGTCAGCTAGGCCAGAACCACGTGGCGGACTCTATGGAATCACCCGCCGGGCATGCCGGAACCAGCTCTCAGACGTGCCAGAAGCACGTGCCGGACACGCCGGAACCACCTACTAGAGAGACCGGAACCACCTGCCAGACCCGCCTGAACCACCTGCTGAGTACGCTGGAACAACCTGCTCTACTCGCTGGAGCCACCTGCTGGACACGCCAAAATCACCTGATGGCTACGCCAGCACCACTCGGCAGACAAGCCAGAATCACCTGCAGGGTATGCCGGAACCACCTCTCAGACGTGCCAGAACCCCTTGTCGGACACTCCGGAATCACCTGTCAGGCATGCCGGAACCACCTCTCGAACGTGCCAGAATGACGTGCCAGAGACACCGGATGCACCTGCCGAGCACGCCGGAACCTCCTCTTCGACTCGCCGGAACCACCAGCCAGAGACGCCAAAATCCCCTGCCAGGTAGGCCAGAATCACATGGCGGACGCTCCGGAATCTCCCGCCGGGAAGGTAGGAACCACCTCTCAAACATACTGGAAGCACGTGCCGGACATGCCGGCACCACGTACTGGACAGACCAGAAACACCTGCCGGACCTGCCTGAACCACCTGCTGAGCACACCGGAACAACTTGCTCGACTCGCTGGAGCCACCTGCTGGACACCCCAAAATCACCAGCCAGCTATGCCAGAACCACTTGCCGTACACTCCGGAATCACCTGCTGGTTACACCAGAGCCACTTGGTGGACAATCCAGAATCACCTGCCGGACATGCCAGAACCACCTGTCACACATGCCGGAACCACGTGCCTGACACGCCGGAACCACCTCGCGGACAGACCGGAACCACCTACCAGACATGCCGGAACCACCTGCCGGACACGCCAAAATCACCTGCGGGCTAGGCCAGAACCACTTGTAGGACTCTCCTGGAGCACCTGCCGGGCATGCGGGAACCACCTCTCAGACGTGCCAGAACCACGCGCGGCACATGACGGAACCCATTACCGGACAGACCGGAACCACCTGCCGGACACGCCAGAATCACCTGCCAAGAACACCGGAACCACCTGAACAGCTCGCCAGAAACACCTGCCGGACATGCCAAAATCACCTGCCGGCTACACCAGAACCTCTTGCCGGACACTCCGGAATCACCTGCCAGACATGATGCAACCAAATGTCAGACGTGCCAGAACCACGTGCCAGAGACACCGGATGCAACTGCCGAGCATGCCGGAACCTCCTGCTCAACTCGCTGTAACCACCTGCCGGGGACGCCAAAATCACCTGTCAGCTAGGCCAGAACCACGTGGCGGACTCTATGGAATCACCCGCCGGGCATGCCGGAACCAGCTCTCAGACGTGCCAGAAGCACGTGCCGGACACGCCGGAACCACCTACTAGAGAGACCGGAACCACCTGCCAGACCCGCCTGAACCACCTGCTGAGTACGCTGGAACAACCTGCTCTACTCGCTGGAGCCACCTGCTGGACACGCCAAAATCACCTGATGGCTACGCCAGCACCACTCGGCAGACAAGCCAGAATCACCTGCAGGGTATGCCGGAACCACCTCTCAGACGTGCCAGAACCCCTTGTCGGACACTCCGGAATCACCTGTCAGGCATGCCGGAACCACCTCTCGAACGTGCCAGAATGACGTGCCAGAGACACCGGATGCACCTGCCGAGCACGCCGGAACCTCCTCTTCGACTCGCCGGAACCACCAGCCAGAGACGCCAAAATCCCCTGCCAGGTAGGCCAGAATCACATGGCGGACGCTCCGGAATCTCCCGCCGGGAAGGTAGGAACCACCTCTCAAACATACTGGAAGCACGTGCCGGACATGCCGGCACCACGTACTGGACAGACCAGAAACACCTGCCGGACCTGCCTGAACCACCTGCTGAGCACACCGGAACAACTTGCTCGACTCGCTGGAGCCACCTGCTGGACACCCCAAAATCACCACCCAGCTATGCCAGAACCACTTGCCGTACACTCCGGAATCACCTGCTGGTTACACCAGAGCCACTTGGTGGACAATCCAGAATCACCTGCCGGACATGCCAGAACCACCTGTCACACATGCCGGAACCACGTGCCTGACACGCCGGAACCACCTCGCGGACAGACCGGAACCACCTACCAGACATGCCGGAACCACCTGCCGGACACGCCAAAATCACCTGCGGGCTAGGCCAGAACCACTTGTAGGACTCTCCTAGAGCACCTGCCGGGCATGCGGGAACCACCTCTCAGACGTGCCAGAACCACGTGCGGCACATGACGGAACCCATTACCGGACAGACTGGAACCACCTGCCGGACACGCCAGAATCACCTGCCAAGAACACCGGAACCACCTGAACAGCTCGCCAGAAACACCTGCCGGACATGCCAAAATCACCTGCCGGCTACACCAGAACCTCTTGCCGGACACTCCGGAATCACCTGCCAGACATGATGCAACCAAATGTCAGACGTGCCAGAACCACGTGCCAGAGACACCGGATGCAACTGCCGAGCATGCCGGAACCTCCTGCTCAACTCGCTGTAACCACCTGCCGGGGACGCCAAAATCACCTGTCAGCTAGGCCAGAACCACGTGGCGGACTCTATGGAATCACCCGCCGGGCATGCCGGAACCAGCTCTCAGACGTGCCAGAAGCACGTGCCGGACACGCCGGAACCACCTACTAGAGAGACCGGAACCACCTGCCAGACCCGCCTGAACCACCTGCTGAGTACGCTGGAACAACCTGCTCTACTCGCTGGAGCCACCTGCTGGACACGCCAAAATCACCTGATGGCTACGCCAGCACCACTCGGCAGACAAGCCAGAATCACCTGCAGGGTATGCCGGAACCACCTCTCAGACGTGCCAGAACCCCTTGTCGGACACTCCGGAATCACCTGTCAGGCATGCCGGAACCACCTCTCGAACGTGCCAGAATGACGTGCCAGAGACACCGGATGCACCTGCCGAGCACGCCGGAACCTCCTCTTCGACTCGCCGGAACCACCAGCCAGAGACGCCAAAATCCCCTGCCAGGTAGGCCAGAATCACATGGCGGACGCTCCGGAATCTCCCGCCGGGAAGGTAGGAACCACCTCTCAAACATACTGGAAGCACGTGCCGGACATGCCGGCACCACGTACTGGACAGACCAGAAACACCTGCCGGACCTGCCTGAACCACCTGCTGAGCACACCGGAACAACTTGCTCGACTCGCTGGAGCCACCTGCTGGACACCCCAAAATCACCAGCCAGCTATGCCAGAACCACTTGCCGTACACTCCGGAATCACCTGCTGGTTACACCAGAGCCACTTGGTGGACAATCCAGAATCACCTGCCGGACATGCCAGAACCACCTGTCACACATGCCGGAACCACGTGCCTGACACGCCGGAACCACCTCGCGGACAGACCGGAACCACCTACCAGACATGCCTGAACCACCTGCCGAGCATGCCGGAACCACCTGCCGGACACGCCAAAATCACCTGCGGGCTAGGCCAGAACCACTTGTAGGACTCTCCTGGAGCACCTGCCGGGCATGCGGGAACCACCTCTCAGACGTGCCAGAACCACGCGCGGCACATGACGGAACCCATTACCGGACAGACCGGAACCACCTGCCGGACACGCCAGAATCACCTGCCAAGAACACCGGAACCACCTGAACAGCTCGCCAGAAACACCTGCCGGACATGCCAAAATCACCTGCCGGCTACACCAGAACCTCTTGCCGGACACTCCGGAATCACCTGCCAGACATGATGCAACCAAATGTCAGACGTGCCAGAACCACGTGCCAGAGACACCGGATGCAACTGCCGAGCATGCCGGAACCTCCTGCTCAACTCGCTGTAACCACCTGCCGGGGACGCCAAAATCACCTGTCAGCTAGGCCAGAACCACGTGGCGGACTCTATGGAATCACCCGCCGGGCATGCCGGAACCAGCTCTCAGACGTGCCAGAAGCACGTGCCGGACACGCCGGAACCACCTACTAGAGAGACCGGAACCACCTGCCAGACCCGCCTGAACCACCTGCTGAGTACGCTGGAACAACCTGCTCTACTCGCTGGAGCCACCTGCTGGACACGCCAAAATCACCTGATGGCTACGCCAGCACCACTCGGCAGACAAGCCAGAATCACCTGCAGGGTATGCCGGAACCACCTCTCAGACGTGCCAGAACCCCTTGTCGGACACTCCGGAATCACCTGTCAGGCATGCCGGAACCACCTCTCGAACGTGCCAGAATGACGTGCCAGAGACACCGGATGCACCTGCCGAGCACGCCGGAACCTCCTCTTCGACTCGCCGGAACCACCAGCCAGAGACGCCAAAATCCCCTGCCAGGTAGGCCAGAATCACATGGCGGACGCTCCGGAATCTCCCGCCGGGAAGGTAGGAACCACCTCTCAAACATACTGGAAGCACGTGCCGGACATGCCGGCACCACGTACTGGACAGACCAGAAACACCTGCCGGACCTGCCTGAACCACCTGCTGAGCACACCGGAACAACTTGCTCGACTCGCTGGAGCCACCTGCTGGACACCCCAAAATCACCAGCCAGCTATGCCAGAACCACTTGCCGTACACTCCGGAATCACCTGCTGGTTACACCAGAGCCACTTGGTGGACAATCCAGAATCACCTGCCGGACATGCCAGAACCACCTGTCACACATGCCGGAACCACGTGCCTGACACGCCGGAACCACCTCGCGGACAGACCGGAACCACCTACCAGACATGCCTGAACCACCTGCCGAGCATGCCGGAACCACCTGCCGGACACGCCAAAATCACCTGCGGGCTAGGCCAGAACCACTTGTAGGACTCTCCTGGAGCACCTGCCGGGCATGCGGGAACCACCTCTCAGACGTGCCAGAACCACGCGCGGCACATGACGGAACCCATTACCGGACAGACCGGAACCACCTGCCGGACACGCCAGAATCACCTGCCAAGAACACCGGAACCACCTGAACAGCTCGCCAGAAACACCTGCCGGACATGCCAAAATCACCTGCCGGCTACACCAGAACCTCTTGCCGGACACTCCGGAATCACCTGCCAGACATGATGCAACCAAATGTCAGACGTGCCAGAACCACGTGCCAGAGACACCGGATGCAACTGCCGAGCATGCCGGAACCTCCTGCTCAACTCGCTGTAACCACCTGCCGGGGACGCCAAAATCACCTGTCAGCTAGGCCAGAACCACGTGGCGGACTCTATGGAATCACCCGCCGGGCATGCCGGAACCAGCTCTCAGACGTGCCAGAAGCACGTGCCGGACACGCCGGAACCACCTACTAGAGAGACCGGAACCACCTGCCAGACCCGCCTGAACCACCTGCTGAGTACGCTGGAACAACCTGCTCTACTCGCTGGAGCCACCTGCTGGACACGCCAAAATCACCTGATGGCTACGCCAGCACCACTCGGCAGACAAGCCAGAATCACCTGCAGGGTATGCCGGAACCACCTCTCAGACGTGCCAGAACCCCTTGTCGGACACTCCGGAATCACCTGTCAGGCATGCCGGAACCACCTCTCGAACGTGCCAGAATGACGTGCCAGAGACACCGGATGCACCTGCCGAGCACGCCGGAACCTCCTCTTCGACTCGCCGGAACCACCAGCCAGAGACGCCAAAATCCCCTGCCAGGTAGGCCAGAATCACATGGCGGACGCTCCGGAATCTCCCGCCGGGAAGGTAGGAACCACCTCTCAAACATACTGGAAGCACGTGCCGGACATGCCGGCACCACGTACTGGACAGACCAGAAACACCTGCCGGACCTGCCTGAACCACCTGCTGAGCACACCGGAACAACTTGCTCGACTCGCTGGAGCCACCTGCTGGACACCCCAAAATCACCAGCCAGCTATGCCAGAACCACTTGCCGTACACTCCGGAATCACCTGCTGGTTACACCAGAGCCACTTGGTGGACAATCCAGAATCACCTGCCGGACATGCCAGAACCACCTGTCACACATGCCGGAACCACGTGCCTGACACGCCGGAACCACCTCGCGGACAGACCGGAACCACCTACCAGACATGCCGGAACCACCTGCCGGACACGCCAAAATCACCTGCGGGCTAGGCCAGAACCACTTGTAGGACTCTCCTGGAGCACCTGCCGGGCATGCGGGAACCACCTCTCAGACGTGCCAGAACCACGCGCGGCACATGACGGAACCCATTACCGGACAGACCGGAACCACCTGCCGGACACGCCAGAATCACCTGCCAAGAACACCGGAACCACCTGAACAGCTCGCCAGAAACACCTGCCGGACATGCCAAAATCACCTGCCGGCTACACCAGAACCTCTTGCCGGACACTCCGGAATCACCTGCCAGACATGATGCAACCAAATGTCAGACGTGCCAGAACCACGTGCCAGAGACACCGGATGCAACTGCCGAGCATGCCGGAACCTCCTGCTCAACTCGCTGTAACCACCTGCCGGGGACGCCAAAATCACCTGTCAGCTAGGCCAGAACCACGTGGCGGACTCTATGGAATCACCCGCCGGGCATGCCGGAACCAGCTCTCAGACGTGCCAGAAGCACGTGCCGGACACGCCGGAACCACCTACTAGAGAGACCGGAACCACCTGCCAGACCCGCCTGAACCACCTGCTGAGTACGCTGGAACAACCTGCTCTACTCGCTGGAGCCACCTGCTGGACACGCCAAAATCACCTGATGGCTACGCCAGCACCACTCGGCAGACAAGCCAGAATCACCTGCAGGGTATGCCGGAACCACCTCTCAGACGTGCCAGAACCCCTTGTCGGACACTCCGGAATCACCTGTCAGGCATGCCGGAACCACCTCTCGAACGTGCCAGAATGACGTGCCAGAGACACCGGATGCACCTGCCGAGCACGCCGGAACCTCCTCTTCGACTCGCCGGAACCACCAGCCAGAGACGCCAAAATCCCCTGCCAGGTAGGCCAGAATCACATGGCGGACGCTCCGGAATCTCCCGCCGGGAAGGTAGGAACCACCTCTCAAACATACTGGAAGCACGTGCCGGACATGCCGGCACCACGTACTGGACAGACCAGAAACACCTGCCGGACCTGCCTGAACCACCTGCTGAGCACACCGGAACAACTTGCTCGACTCGCTGGAGCCACCTGCTGGACACCCCAAAATCACCAGCCAGCTATGCCAGAACCACTTGCCGTACACTCCGGAATCACCTGCTGGTTACACCAGAGCCACTTGGTGGACAATCCAGAATCACCTGCCGGACATGCCAGAACCACCTGTCACACATGCCGGAACCACGTGCCTGACACGCCGGAACCACCTCGCGGACAGACCGGAACCACCTACCAGACATGCCGGAACCACCTGCCGGACACGCCAAAATCACCTGCGGGCTAGGCCAGAACCACTTGTAGGACTCTCCTGGAGCACCTGCCGGGCATGCGGGAACCACCTCTCAGACGTGCCAGAACCACGCGCGGCACATGACGGAACCCATTACCGGACAGACCGGAACCACCTGCCGGACACGCCAGAATCACCTGCCAAGAACACCGGAACCACCTGAACAGCTCGCCAGAAACACCTGCCGGACATGCCAAAATCACCTGCCGGCTACACCAGAACCTCTTGCCGGACACTCCGGAATCACCTGCCAGACATGATGCAACCAAATGTCAGACGTGCCAGAACCACGTGCCAGAGACACCGGATGCAACTGCCGAGCATGCCGGAACCTCCTGCTCAACTCGCTGTAACCACCTGCCGGGGACGCCAAAATCACCTGTCAGCTAGGCCAGAACCACGTGGCGGACTCTATGGAATCACCCGCCGGGCATGCCGGAACCAGCTCTCAGACGTGCCAGAAGCACGTGCCGGACACGCCGGAACCACCTACTAGAGAGACCGGAACCACCTGCCAGACCCGCCTGAACCACCTGCTGAGTACGCTGGAACAACCTGCTCTACTCGCTGGAGCCACCTGCTGGACACGCCAAAATCACCTGATGGCTACGCCAGCACCACTCGGCAGACAAGCCAGAATCACCTGCAGGGTATGCCGGAACCACCTCTCAGACGTGCCAGAACCCCTTGTCGGACACTCCGGAATCACCTGTCAGGCATGCCGGAACCACCTCTCGAACGTGCCAGAATGACGTGCCAGAGACACCGGATGCACCTGCCGAGCACGCCGGAACCTCCTCTTCGACTCGCCGGAACCACCAGCCAGAGACGCCAAAATCCCCTGCCAGGTAGGCCAGAATCACATGGCGGACGCTCCGGAATCTCCCGCCGGGAAGGTAGGAACCACCTCTCAAACATACTGGAAGCACGTGCCGGACATGCCGGCACCACGTACTGGACAGACCAGAAACACCTGCCGGACCTGCCTGAACCACCTGCTGAGCACACCGGAACAACTTGCTCGACTCGCTGGAGCCACCTGCTGGACACCCCAAAATCACCAGCCAGCTATGCCAGAACCACTTGCCGTACACTCCGGAATCACCTGCTGGTTACACCAGAGCCACTTGGTGGACAATCCAGAATCACCTGCCGGACATGCCAGAACCACCTGTCACACATGCCGGAACCACGTGCCTGACACGCCGGAACCACCTCGCGGACAGACCGGAACCACCTACCAGACATGCCGGAACCACCTGCCGGACACGCCAAAATCACCTGCGGGCTAGGCCAGAACCACTTGTAGGACTCTCCTGGAGCACCTGCCGGGCATGCGGGAACCACCTCTCAGACGTGCCAGAACCACGTGCGGCACATGACGGAACCCATTACCGGACAGACCGGAACCACCTGCCGGACACGCCAGAATCACCTGCCAAGAACACCGGAACCACCTGAACAGCTCGCCAGAAACACCTGCCGGACATGCCAAAATCACCTGCCGGCTACACCAGAACCTCTTGCCGGACACTCCGGAATCACCTGCCAGACATGATGCAACCAAATGTCAGACGTGCCAGAACCACGTGCCAGAGACACCGGATGCAACTGCCGAGCATGCCGGAACCTCCTGCTCAACTCGCTGTAACCACCTGCCGGGGACGCCAAAATCACCTGTCAGCTAGGCCAGAACCACGTGGCGGACTCTATGGAATCACCCGCCGGGCATGCCGGAACCAGCTCTCAGACGTGCCAGAAGCACGTGCCGGACACGCCGGAACCACCTACTAGAGAGACCGGAACCACCTGCCAGACCCGCCTGAACCACCTGCTGAGTACGCTGGAACAACCTGCTCTACTCGCTGGAGCCACCTGCTGGACACGCCAAAATCACCTGATGGCTACGCCAGCACCACTCGGCAGACAAGCCAGAATCACCTGCAGGGTATGCCGGAACCACCTCTCAGACGTGCCAGAACCCCTTGTCGGACACTCCGGAATCACCTGTCAGGCATGCCGGAACCACCTCTCGAACGTGCCAGAATGACGTGCCAGAGACACCGGATGCACCTGCCGAGCACGCCGGAACCTCCTCTTCGACTCGCCGGAACCACCAGCCAGAGACGCCAAAATCCCCTGCCAGGTAGGCCAGAATCACATGGCGGACGCTCCGGAATCTCCCGCCGGGAAGGTAGGAACCACCTCTCAAACATACTGGAAGCACGTGCCGGACATGCCGGCACCACGTACTGGACAGACCAGAAACACCTGCCGGACCTGCCTGAACCACCTGCTGAGCACACCGGAACAACTTGCTCGACTCGCTGGAGCCACCTGCTGGACACCCCAAAATCACCAGCCAGCTATGCCAGAACCACTTGCCGTACACTCCGGAATCACCTGCTGGTTACACCAGAGCCACTTGGTGGACAATCCAGAATCACCTGCCGGACATGCCAGAACCACCTGTCACACATGCCGGAACCACGTGCCTGACACACCGGAACCACCTCGCGGACAGACCGGAACCACCTACCAGACATGCCTGAACCACCTGCCGAGCATGCCGGAACCACCTGCCGGACACGCCAAAATCACCTGCGGGCTAGGCCAGAACCACTTGTAGGACTCTCCTGGAGCACCTGCCGGGCATGCGGGAACCACCTCTCAGACGTGCCAGAACCACGCGCGGCACATGACGGAACCCATTACCGGACAGACCGGAACCACCTGCCGGACACGCCAGAATCACCTGCCAAGAACACCGGAACCACCTGAACAGCTCGCCAGAAACACCTGCCGGACATGCCAAAATCACCTGCCGGCTACACCAGAACCTCTTGCCGGACACTCCGGAATCACCTGCCAGACATGATGCAACCAAATGTCAGACGTGCCAGAACCACGTGCCAGAGACACCGGATGCAACTGCCGAGCATGCCGGAACCTCCTGCTCAACTCGCTGTAACCACCTGCCGGGGACGCCAAAATCACCTGTCAGCTAGGCCAGAACCACGTGGCGGACTCTATGGAATCACCCGCCGGGCATGCCGGAACCAGCTCTCAGACGTGCCAGAAGCACGTGCCGGACACGCCGGAACCACCTACTAGAGAGACCGGAACCACCTGCCAGACCCGCCTGAACCACCTGCTGAGTACGCTGGAACAACCTGCTCTACTCGCTGGAGCCACCTGCTGGACACGCCAAAATCACCTGATGGCTACGCCAGCACCACTCGGCAGACAAGCCAGAATCACCTGCAGGGTATGCCGGAACCACCTCTCAGACGTGCCAGAACCCCTTGTCGGACACTCCGGAATCACCTGTCAGGCATGCCGGAACCACCTCTCGAACGTGCCAGAATGACGTGCCAGAGACACCGGATGCACCTGCCGAGCACGCCGGAACCTCCTCTTCGACTCGCCGGAACCACCAGCCAGAGACGCCAAAATCCCCTGCCAGGTAGGCCAGAATCACATGGCGGACGCTCCGGAATCTCCCGCCGGGAAGGTAGGAACCACCTCTCAAACATACTGGAAGCACGTGCCGGACATGCCGGCACCACGTACTGGACAGACCAGAAACACCTGCCGGACCTGCCTGAACCACCTGCTGAGCACACCGGAACAACTTGCTCGACTCGCTGGAGCCACCTGCTGGACACCCCAAAATCACCAGCCAGCTATGCCAGAACCACTTGCCGTACACTCCGGAATCACCTGCTGGTTACACCAGAGCCACTTGGTGGACAATCCAGAATCACCTGCCGGACATGCCAGAACCACCTGTCACACATGCCGGAACCACGTGCCTGACACACCGGAACCACCTCGCGGACAGACCGGAACCACCTACCAGACATGCCTGAACCACCTGCCGAGCATGCCGGAACCACCTGCCGGACACGCCAAAATCACCTGCGGGCTAGGCCAGAACCACTTGTAGGACTCTCCTGGAGCACCTGCCGGGCATGCGGGAACCACCTCTCAGACGTGCCAGAACCACGCGCGGCACATGACGGAACCCATTACCGGACAGACCGGAACCACCTGCCGGACACGCCAGAATCACCTGCCAAGAACACCGGAACCACCTGAACAGCTCGCCAGAAACACCTGCCGGACATGCCAAAATCACCTGCCGGCTACACCAGAACCTCTTGCCGGACACTCCGGAATCACCTGCCAGACATGATGCAACCAAATGTCAGACGTGCCAGAACCACGTGCCAGAGACACCGGATGCAACTGCCGAGCATGCCGGAACCTCCTGCTCAACTCGCTGTAACCACCTGCCGGGGACGCCAAAATCACCTGTCAGCTAGGCCAGAACCACGTGGCGGACTCTATGGAATCACCCGCCGGGCATGCCGGAACCAGCTCTCAGACGTGCCAGAAGCACGTGCCGGACACGCCGGAACCACCTACTAGAGAGACCGGAACCACCTGCCAGACCCGCCTGAACCACCTGCTGAGTACGCTGGAACAACCTGCTCTACTCGCTGGAGCCACCTGCTGGACACGCCAAAATCACCTGATGGCTACGCCAGCACCACTCGGCAGACAAGCCAGAATCACCTGCAGGGTATGCCGGAACCACCTCTCAGACGTGCCAGAACCCCTTGTCGGACACTCCGGAATCACCTGTCAGGCATGCCGGAACCACCTCTCGAACGTGCCAGAATGACGTGCCAGAGACACCGGATGCACCTGCCGAGCACGCCGGAACCTCCTCTTCGACTCGCCGGAACCACCAGCCAGAGACGCCAAAATCCCCTGCCAGGTAGGCCAGAATCACATGGCGGACGCTCCGGAATCTCCCGCCGGGAAGGTAGGAACCACCTCTCAAACATACTGGAAGCACGTGCCGGACATGCCGGCACCACGTACTGGACAGACCAGAAACACCTGCCGGACCTGCCTGAACCACCTGCTGAGCACACCGGAACAACTTGCTCGACTCGCTGGAGCCACCTGCTGGACACCCCAAAATCACCAGCCAGCTATGCCAGAACCACTTGCCGTACACTCCGGAATCACCTGCTGGTTACACCAGAGCCACTTGGTGGACAATCCAGAATCACCTGCCGGACATGCCAGAACCACCTGTCACACATGCCGGAACCACGTGCCTGACACGCCGGAACCACCTCGCGGACAGACCGGAACCACCTACCAGACATGCCGGAACCACCTGCCGGACACGCCAAAATCACCTGCGGGCTAGGCCAGAACCACTTGTAGGACTCTCCTGGAGCACCTGCCGGGCATGCGGGAACCACCTCTCAGACGTGCCAGAACCACGTGCGGCACATGACGGAACCCATTACCGGACAGACCGGAACCACCTGCTGGACACGCCAGAATCACCTGCCAAGAACACCGGAACCACCTGAACAGCTCGCCAGAAACACCTGCCGGACATGCCAAAATCACCTGCCGGCTACACCAGAACCTCTTGCCGGACACTCCGGAATCACCTGCCAGACATGATGCAACCAAATGTCAGACGTGCCAGAACCACGTGCCAGAGACACCGGATGCAACTGCCGAGCATGCCGGAACCTCCTGCTCAACTCGCTGTAACCACCTGCCGGGGACGCCAAAATCACCTGTCAGCTAGGCCAGAACCACGTGGCGGACTCTATGGAATCACCCGCCGGGCATGCCGGAACCAGCTCTCAGACGTGCCAGAAGCACGTGCCGGACACGCCGGAACCACCTACTAGAGAGACCGGAACCACCTGCCAGACCCGCCTGAACCACCTGCTGAGTACGCTGGAACAACCTGCTCTACTCGCTGGAGCCACCTGCTGGACACGCCAAAATCACCTGATGGCTACGCCAGCACCACTCGGCAGACAAGCCAGAATCACCTGCAGGGTATGCCGGAACCACCTCTCAGACGTGCCAGAACCCCTTGTCGGACACTCCGGAATCACCTGTCAGGCATGCCGGAACCACCTCTCGAACGTGCCAGAATGACGTGCCAGAGACACCGGATGCACCTGCCGAGCACGCCGGAACCTCCTCTTCGACTCGCCGGAACCACCAGCCAGAGACGCCAAAATCCCCTGCCAGGTAGGCCAGAATCACATGGCGGACGCTCCGGAATCTCCCGCCGGGAAGGTAGGAACCACCTCTCAAACATACTGGAAGCACGTGCCGGACATGCCGGCACCACGTACTGGACAGACCAGAAACACCTGCCGGACCTGCCTGAACCACCTGCTGAGCACACCGGAACAACTTGCTCGACTCGCTGGAGCCACCTGCTGGACACCCCAAAATCACCAGCCAGCTATGCCAGAACCACTTGCCGTACACTCCGGAATCACCTGCTGGTTACACCAGAGCCACTTGGTGGACAATCCAGAATCACCTGCCGGACATGCCAGAACCACCTGTCACACATGCCGGAACCACGTGCCTGACACGCCGGAACCACCTCGCGGACAGACCGGAACCACCTACCAGACATGCCGGAACCACCTGCCGGACACGCCAAAATCACCTGCGGGCTAGGCCAGAACCACTTGTAGGACTCTCCTGGAGCACCTGCCGGGCATGCGGGAACCACCTCTCAGACGTGCCAGAACCACGCGCGGCACATGACGGAACCCATTACCGGACAGACCGGAACCACCTGCCGGACACGCCAGAATCACCTGCCAAGAACACCGGAACCACCTGAACAGCTCGCCAGAAACACCTGCCGGACATGCCAAAATCACCTGCCGGCTACACCAGAACCTCTTGCCGGACACTCCGGAATCACCTGCCAGACATGATGCAACCAAATGTCAGACGTGCCAGAACCACGTGCCAGAGACACCGGATGCAACTGCCGAGCATGCCGGAACCTCCTGCTCAACTCGCTGTAACCACCTGCCGGGGACGCCAAAATCACCTGTCAGCTAGGCCAGAACCACGTGGCGGACTCTATGGAATCACCCGCCGGGCATGCCGGAACCAGCTCTCAGACGTGCCAGAAGCACGTGCCGGACACGCCGGAACCACCTACTAGAGAGACCGGAACCACCTGCCAGACCCGCCTGAACCACCTGCTGAGTACGCTGGAACAACCTGCTCTACTCGCTGGAGCCACCTGCTGGACACGCCAAAATCACCTGATGGCTACGCCAGCACCACTCGGCAGACAAGCCAGAATCACCTGCAGGGTATGCCGGAACCACCTCTCAGACGTGCCAGAACCCCTTGTCGGACACTCCGGAATCACCTGTCAGGCATGCCGGAACCACCTCTCGAACGTGCCAGAATGACGTGCCAGAGACACCGGATGCACCTGCCGAGCACGCCGGAACCTCCTCTTCGACTCGCCGGAACCACCAGCCAGAGACGCCAAAATCCCCTGCCAGGTAGGCCAGAATCACATGGCGGACGCTCCGGAATCTCCCGCCGGGAAGGTAGGAACCACCTCTCAAACATACTGGAAGCACGTGCCGGACATGCCGGCACCACGTACTGGACAGACCAGAAACACCTGCCGGACCTGCCTGAACCACCTGCTGAGCACACCGGAACAACTTGCTCGACTCGCTGGAGCCACCTGCTGGACACCCCAAAATCACCAGCCAGCTATGCCAGAACCACTTGCCGTACACTCCGGAATCACCTGCTGGTTACACCAGAGCCACTTGGTGGACAATCCAGAATCACCTGCCGGACATGCCAGAACCACCTGTCACACATGCCGGAACCACGTGCCTGACACGCCGGAACCACCTCGCGGACAGACCGGAACCACCTACCAGACATGCCGGAACCACCTGCCGGACACGCCAAAATCACCTGCGGGCTAGGCCAGAACCACTTGTAGGACTCTCCTGGAGCACCTGCCGGGCATGCGGGAACCACCTCTCAGACGTGCCAGAACCACGTGCGGCACATGACGGAACCCATTACCGGACAGACCGGAACCACCTGCCGGACACGCCAGAATCACCTGCCAAGAACACCGGAACCACCTGAACAGCTCGCCAGAAACACCTGCCGGACATGCCAAAATCACCTGCCGGCTACACCAGAACCTCTTGCCGGACACTCCGGAATCACCTGCCAGACATGATGCAACCAAATGTCAGACGTGCCAGAACCACGTGCCAGAGACACCGGATGCAACTGCCGAGCATGCCGGAACCTCCTGCTCAACTCGCTGTAACCACCTGCCGGGGACGCCAAAATCACCTGTCAGCTAGGCCAGAACCACGTGGCGGACTCTATGGAATCACCCGCCGGGCATGCCGGAACCAGCTCTCAGACGTGCCAGAAGCACGTGCCGGACACGCCGGAACCACCTACTAGAGAGACCGGAACCACCTGCCAGACCCGCCTGAACCACCTGCTGAGTACGCTGGAACAACCTGCTCTACTCGCTGGAGCCACCTGCTGGACACGCCAAAATCACCTGATGGCTACGCCAGCACCACTCGGCAGACAAGCCAGAATCACCTGCAGGGTATGCCGGAACCACCTCTCAGACGTGCCAGAACCCCTTGTCGGACACTCCGGAATCACCTGTCAGGCATGCCGGAACCACCTCTCGAACGTGCCAGAATGACGTGCCAGAGACACCGGATGCACCTGCCGAGCACGCCGGAACCTCCTCTTCGACTCGCCGGAACCACCAGCCAGAGACGCCAAAATCCCCTGCCAGGTAGGCCAGAATCACATGGCGGACGCTCCGGAATCTCCCGCCGGGAAGGTAGGAACCACCTCTCAAACATACTGGAAGCACGTGCCGGACATGCCGGCACCACGTACTGGACAGACCAGAAACACCTGCCGGACCTGCCTGAACCACCTGCTGAGCACACCGGAACAACTTGCTCGACTCGCTGGAGCCACCTGCTGGACACCCCAAAATCACCAGCCAGCTATGCCAGAACCACTTGCCGTACACTCCGGAATCACCTGCTGGTTACACCAGAGCCACTTGGTGGACAATCCAGAATCACCTGCCGGACATGCCAGAACCACCTGTCACACATGCCGGAACCACGTGCCTGACACACCGGAACCACCTCGCGGACAGACCGGAACCACCTACCAGACATGCCTGAACCACCTGCCGAGCATGCCGGAACCACCTGCCGGACACGCCAAAATCACCTGCGGGCTAGGCCAGAACCACTTGTAGGACTCTCCTGGAGCACCTGCCGGGCATGCGGGAACCACCTCTCAGACGTGCCAGAACCACGCGCGGCACATGACGGAACCCATTACCGGACAGACCGGAACCACCTGCCGGACACGCCAGAATCACCTGCCAAGAACACCGGAACCACCTGAACAGCTCGCCAGAAACACCTGCCGGACATGCCAAAATCACCTGCCGGCTACACCAGAACCTCTTGCCGGACACTCCGGAATCACCTGCCAGACATGATGCAACCAAATGTCAGACGTGCCAGAACCACGTGCCAGAGACACCGGATGCAACTGCCGAGCATGCCGGAACCTCCTGCTCAACTCGCTGTAACCACCTGCCGGGGACGCCAAAATCACCTGTCAGCTAGGCCAGAACCACGTGGCGGACTCTATGGAATCACCCGCCGGGCATGCCGGAACCAGCTCTCAGACGTGCCAGAAGCACGTGCCGGACACGCCGGAACCACCTACTAGAGAGACCGGAACCACCTGCCAGACCCGCCTGAACCACCTGCTGAGTACGCTGGAACAACCTGCTCTACTCGCTGGAGCCACCTGCTGGACACGCCAAAATCACCTGATGGCTACGCCAGCACCACTCGGCAGACAAGCCAGAATCACCTGCAGGGTATGCCGGAACCACCTCTCAGACGTGCCAGAACCCCTTGTCGGACACTCCGGAATCACCTGTCAGGCATGCCGGAACCACCTCTCGAACGTGCCAGAATGACGTGCCAGAGACACCGGATGCACCTGCCGAGCACACCGGAACCTCCTCTTCGACTCGCCGGAACCACCAGCCAGAGACGCCAAAATCCCCTGCCAGGTAGGCCAGAATCACATGGCGGACGCTCCGGAATCTCCCGCCGGGAAGGTAGGAACCACCTCTCAAACATACTGGAAGCACGTGCCGGACATGCCGGCACCACGTACTGGACAGACCAGAAACACCTGCCGGACCTGCCTGAACCACCTGCTGAGCACACCGGAACAACTTGCTCGACTCGCTGGAGCCACCTGCTGGACACCCCAAAATCACCAGCCAGCTATGCCAGAACCACTTGCCGTACACTCCGGAATCACCTGCTGGTTACACCAGAGCCACTTGGTGGACAATCCAGAATCACCTGCCGGACATGCCAGAACCACCTGTCACACATGCCGGAACCACGTGCCTGACACACCGGAACCACCTCGCGGACAGACCGGAACCACCTACCAGACATGCCTGAACCACCTGCCGAGCATGCCGGAACCACCTGCCGGACACGCCAAAATCACCTGCGGGCTAGGCCAGAACCACTTGTAGGACTCTCCTGGAGCACCTGCCGGGCATGCGGGAACCACCTCTCAGACGTGCCAGAACCACGCGCGGCACATGACGGAACCCATTACCGGACAGACCGGAACCACCTGCCGGACACGCCAGAATCACCTGCCAAGAACACCGGAACCACCTGAACAGCTCGCCAGAAACACCTGCCGGACATGCCAAAATCACCTGCCGGCTACACCAGAACCTCTTGCCGGACACTCCGGAATCACCTGCCAGACATGATGCAACCAAATGTCAGACGTGCCAGAACCACGTGCCAGAGACACCGGATGCAACTGCCGAGCATGCCGGAACCTCCTGCTCAACTCGCTGTAACCACCTGCCGGGGACGCCAAAATCACCTGTCAGCTAGGCCAGAACCACGTGGCGGACTCTATGGAATCACCCGCCGGGCATGCCGGAACCAGCTCTCAGACGTGCCAGAAGCACGTGCCGGACACGCCGGAACCACCTACTAGAGAGACCGGAACCACCTGCCAGACCCGCCTGAACCACCTGCTGAGTACGCTGGAACAACCTGCTCTACTCGCTGGAGCCACCTGCTGGACACGCCAAAATCACCTGATGGCTACGCCAGCACCACTCGGCAGACAAGCCAGAATCACCTGCAGGGTATGCCGGAACCACCTCTCAGACGTGCCAGAACCCCTTGTCGGACACTCCGGAATCACCTGTCAGGCATGCCGGAACCACCTCTCGAACGTGCCAGAATGACGTGCCAGAGACACCGGATGCACCTGCCGAGCACGCCGGAACCTCCTCTTCGACTCGCCGGAACCACCAGCCAGAGACGCCAAAATCCCCTGCCAGGTAGGCCAGAATCACATGGCGGACGCTCCGGAATCTCCCGCCGGGAAGGTAGGAACCACCTCTCAAACATACTGGAAGCACGTGCCGGACATGCCGGCACCACGTACTGGACAGACCAGAAACACCTGCCGGACCTGCCTGAACCACCTGCTGAGCACACCGGAACAACTTGCTCGACTCGCTGGAGCCACCTGCTGGACACCCCAAAATCACCAGCCAGCTATGCCAGAACCACTTGCCGTACACTCCGGAATCACCTGCTGGTTACACCAGAGCCACTTGGTGGACAATCCAGAATCACCTGCCGGACATGCCAGAACCACCTGTCACACATGCCGGAACCACGTGCCTGACACGCCGGAACCACCTCGCGGACAGACCGGAACCACCTACCAGACATGCCTGAACCACCTGCCGAGCATGCCGGAACCACCTGCCGGACACGCCAAAATCACCTGCGGGCTAGGCCAGAACCACTTGTAGGACTCTCCTGGAGCACCTGCCGGGCATGCGGGAACCACCTCTCAGACGTGCCAGAACCACGCGCGGCACCTGACGGAACCCATTACCGGACAGACCGGAACCACCTGCCGGACACGCCAGAATCACCTGCCAAGAACACCGGAACCACCTGAACAGCTCGCCAGAAACACCTGCCGGACATGCCAAAATCACCTGCCGGCTACACCAGAACCTCTTGCCGGACACTCCGGAATCACCTGCCAGACATGATGCAACCAAATGTCAGACGTGCCAGAACCACGTGCCAGAGACACCGGATGCAACTGCCGAGCATGCCGGAACCTCCTGCTCAACTCGCTGTAACCACCTGCCGGGGACGCCAAAATCACCTGTCAGCTAGGCCAGAACCACGTGGCGGACTCTATGGAATCACCCGCCGGGCATGCCGGAACCAGCTCTCAGACGTGCCAGAAGCACGTGCCGGACACGCCGGAACCACCTACTAGAGAGACCGGAACCACCTGCCAGACCCGCCTGAACCACCTGCTGAGTACGCTGGAACAACCTGCTCTACTCGCTGGAGCCACCTGCTGGACACGCCAAAATCACCTGATGGCTACGCCAGCACCACTCGGCAGACAAGCCAGAATCACCTGCAGGGTATGCCGGAACCACCTCTCAGACGTGCCAGAACCCCTTGTCGGACACTCCGGAATCACCTGTCAGGCATGCCGGAACCACCTCTCGAACGTGCCAGAATGACGTGCCAGAGACACCGGATGCACCTGCCGAGCACGCCGGAACCTCCTCTTCGACTCGCCGGAACCACCAGCCAGAGACGCCAAAATCCCCTGCCAGGTAGGCCAGAATCACATGGCGGACGCTCCGGAATCTCCCGCCGGGAAGGTAGGAACCACCTCTCAAACATACTGGAAGCACGTGCCGGACATGCCGGCACCACGTACTGGACAGACCAGAAACACCTGCCGGACCTGCCTGAACCACCTGCTGAGCACACCGGAACAACTTGCTCGACTCGCTGGAGCCACCTGCTGGACACCCCAAAATCACCAGCCAGCTATGCCAGAACCACTTGCCGTACACTCCGGAATCACCTGCTGGTTACACCAGAGCCACTTGGTGGACAATCCAGAATCACCTGCCGGACATGCCAGAACCACCTGTCACACATGCCGGAACCACGTGCCTGACACGCCGGAACCACCTCGCGGACAGACCGGAACCACCTACCAGACATGCCTGAACCACCTGCCGAGCATGCCGGAACCACCTGCCGGACACGCCAAAATCACCTGCGGGCTAGGCCAGAACCACTTGTAGGACTCTCCTGGAGCACCTGCCGGGCATGCGGGAACCACCTCTCAGACGTGCCAGAACCACGCGCGGCACATGACGGAACCCATTACCGGACAGACCGGAACCACCTGCCGGACACGCCAGAATCACCTGCCAAGAACACCGGAACCACCTGAACAGCTCGCCAGAAACACCTGCCGGACATGCCAAAATCACCTGCCGGCTACACCAGAACCTCTTGCCGGACACTCCGGAATCACCTGCCAGACATGATGCAACCAAATGTCAGACGTGCCAGAACCACGTGCCAGAGACACCGGATGCAACTGCCGAGCATGCCGGAACCTCCTGCTCAACTCGCTGTAACCACCTGCCGGGGACGCCAAAATCACCTGTCAGCTAGGCCAGAACCACGTGGCGGACTCTATGGAATCACCCGCCGGGCATGCCGGAACCAGCTCTCAGACGTGCCAGAAGCACGTGCCGGACACGCCGGAACCACCTACTAGAGAGACCGGAACCACCTGCCAGACCCGCCTGAACCACCTGCTGAGTACGCTGGAACAACCTGCTCTACTCGCTGGAGCCACCTGCTGGACACGCCAAAATCACCTGATGGCTACGCCAGCACCACTCGGCAGACAAGCCAGAATCACCTGCAGGGTATGCCGGAACCACCTCTCAGACGTGCCAGAACCCCTTGTCGGACACTCCGGAATCACCTGTCAGGCATGCCGGAACCACCTCTCGAACGTGCCAGAATGACGTGCCAGAGACACCGGATGCACCTGCCGAGCACGCCGGAACCTCCTCTTCGACTCGCCGGAACCACCAGCCAGAGACGCCAAAATCCCCTGCCAGGTAGGCCAGAATCACATGGCGGACGCTCCGGAATCTCCCGCCGGGAAGGTAGGAACCACCTCTCAAACATACTGGAAGCACGTGCCGGACATGCCGGCACCACGTACTGGACAGACCAGAAACACCTGCCGGACCTGCCTGAACCACCTGCTGAGCACACCGGAACAACTTGCTCGACTCGCTGGAGCCACCTGCTGGACACCCCAAAATCACCAGCCAGCTATGCCAGAACCACTTGCCGTACACTCCGGAATCACCTGCTGGTTACACCAGAGCCACTTGGTGGACAATCCAGAATCACCTGCCGGACATGCCAGAACCACCTGTCACACATGCCGGAACCACGTGCCTGACACGCCGGAACCACCTCGCGGACAGACCGGAACCACCTACCAGACATGCCTGAACCACCTGCCGAGCATGCCGGAACCACCTGCCGGACACGCCAAAATCACCTGCGGGCTAGGCCAGAACCACTTGTAGGACTCTCCTGGAGCACCTGCCGGGCATGCGGGAACCACCTCTCAGACGTGCCAGAACCACGCGCGGCACATGACGGAACCCATTACCGGACAGACCGGAACCACCTGCCGGACACGCCAGAATCACCTGCCAAGAACACCGGAACCACCTGAACAGCTCGCCAGAAACACCTGCCGGACATGCCAAAATCACCTGCCGGCTACACCAGAACCTCTTGCCGGACACTCCGGAATCACCTGCCAGACATGATGCAACCAAATGTCAGACGTGCCAGAACCACGTGCCAGAGACACCGGATGCAACTGCCGAGCATGCCGGAACCTCCTGCTCAACTCGCTGTAACCACCTGCCGGGGACGCCAAAATCACCTGTCAGCTAGGCCAGAACCACGTGGCGGACTCTATGGAATCACCCGCCGGGCATGCCGGAACCAGCTCTCAGACGTGCCAGAAGCACGTGCCGGACACGCCGGAACCACCTACTAGAGAGACCGGAACCACCTGCCAGACCCGCCTGAACCACCTGCTGAGTACGCTGGAACAACCTGCTCTACTCGCTGGAGCCACCTGCTGGACACGCCAAAATCACCTGATGGCTACGCCAGCACCACTCGGCAGACAAGCCAGAATCACCTGCAGGGTATGCCGGAACCACCTCTCAGACGTGCCAGAACCCCTTGTCGGACACTCCGGAATCACCTGTCAGGCATGCCGGAACCACCTCTCGAACGTGCCAGAATGACGTGCCAGAGACACCGGATGCACCTGCCGAGCACGCCGGAACCTCCTCTTCGACTCGCCGGAACCACCAGCCAGAGACGCCAAAATCCCCTGCCAGGTAGGCCAGAATCACATGGCGGACGCTCCGGAATCTCCCGCCGGGAAGGTAGGAACCACCTCTCAAACATACTGGAAGCACGTGCCGGACATGCCGGCACCACGTACTGGACAGACCAGAAACACCTGCCGGACCTGCCTGAACCACCTGCTGAGCACACCGGAACAACTTGCTCGACTCGCTGGAGCCACCTGCTGGACACCCCAAAATCACCAGCCAGCTATGCCAGAACCACTTGCCGTACACTCCGGAATCACCTGCTGGTTACACCAGAGCCACTTGGTGGACAATCCAGAATCACCTGCCGGACATGCCAGAACCACCTGTCACACATGCCGGAACCACGTGCCTGACACGCCGGAACCACCTCGCGGACAGACCGGAACCACCTACCAGACATGCCTGAACCACCTGCCGAGCATGCCGGAACCACCTGCCGGACACGCCAAAATCACCTGCGGGCTAGGCCAGAACCACTTGTAGGACTCTCCTGGAGCACCTGCCGGGCATGCGGGAACCACCTCTCAGACGTGCCAGAACCACGCGCGGCACATGACGGAACCCATTACCGGACAGACCGGAACCACCTGCCGGACACGCCAGAATCACCTGCCAAGAACACCGGAACCACCTGAACAGCTCGCCAGAAACACCTGCCGGACATGCCAAAATCACCTGCCGGCTACACCAGAACCTCTTGCCGGACACTCCGGAATCACCTGCCAGACATGATGCAACCAAATGTCAGACATGCCAGAACCACGTGCCAGAGACACCGGATGCAACTGCCGAGCATGCCGGAACCTCCTGCTCAGCTCGCTGTAACCACCTGCCGGGGACGCCAAAATCACCTGTCATTAGGCCAGAACCACGTGGCGGACTCTATGGAATCTCCCGCCGGGCATGCCGGAACCAGCTCTCAGACGTGCCAGAAGCACGTGCCGGACACGCCGGAACCACCTACTAGAGAGACCGGAACCACCTGCCAGACCCGCCTGAACCACCTGCTGAGTACGCTGGAACAACCTGCTCTACTCGCTGGAGCCACCTGCTGGACACGCCAAAATCACCTGATGGCTACGCCAGCACCACTCGGCAGACAAGCCAGAATCACCTGCAGGGTATGCCGGAACCACCTCTCAGACGTGCCAGAACCCCTTGTCGGACACTCCGGAATCACCTGTCAGGCATGCCGGAACCACCTCTCGAACGTGCCAGAATGACGTGCCAGAGACACCGGATGCACCTGCCGAGCACGCCGGAACCTCCTCTTCGACTCGCCGGAACCACCAGCCAGAGACGCCAAAATCCCCTGCCAGGTAGGCCAGAATCACATGGCGGACGCTCCGGAATCTCCCGCCGGGAAGGTAGGAACCACCTCTCAAACATACTGGAAGCACGTGCCGGACATGCCGGCACCACGTACTGGACAGACCAGAAACACCTGCCGGACCTGCCTGAACCACCTGCTGAGCACACCGGAACAACTTGCTCGACTCGCTGGAGCCACCTGCTGGACACCCCAAAATCACCAGCCAGCTATGCCAGAACCACTTGCCGTACACTCCGGAATCACCTGCTGGTTACACCAGAGCCACTTGGTGGACAATCCAGAATCACCTGCCGGACATGCCAGAACCACCTGTCACACATGCCGGAACCACGTGCCTGACACGCCGGAACCACCTCGCGGACAGACCGGAACCACCTACCAGACATGCCTGAACCACCTGCCGAGCATGCCGGAACCACCTGCCGGACACGCCAAAATCACCTGCGGGCTAGGCCAGAACCACTTGTAGGACTCTCCTGGAGCACCTGCCGGGCATGCGGGAACCACCTCTCAGACGTGCCAGAACCACGCGCGGCACATGACGGAACCCATTACCGGACAGACCGGAACCACCTGCCGGACACGCCAGAATCACCTGCCAAGAACACCGGAACCACCTGAACAGCTCGCCAGAAACACCTGCCGGACATGCCAAAATCACCTGCCGGCTACACCAGAACCTCTTGCCGGACACTCCAGAATCACCTGCCAGACATGATGCAACCAAATGTCAGACGTGCCAGAACCACGTGCCAGAGACACCGGATGCAACTGCCGAGCATGCCGGAACCTCCTGCTCAACTCGCTGTAACCACCTGCCGGGGACGCCAAAATCACCTGTCAGCTAGGCCAGAACCACGTGGCGGACTCTATGGAATCACCCGCCGGGCATGCCGGAACCAGCTCTCAGACGTGCCAGAAGCACGTGCCGGACACGCCGGAACCACCTACTAGAGAGACCGGAACCACCTGCCAGACCCGCCTGAACCACCTGCTGAGTACGCTGGAACAACCTGCTCTACTCGCTGGAGCCACCTGCTGGACACGCCAAAATCACCTGATGGCTACGCCAGCACCACTCGGCAGACAAGCCAGAATCACCTGCAGGGTATGCCGGAACCACCTCTCAGACGTGCCAGAACCCCTTGTCGGACACTCCGGAATCACCTGTCAGGCATGCCGGAACCACCTCTCGAACGTGCCAGAATGACGTGCCAGAGACACCGGATGCACCTGCCGAGCACGCCGGAACCTCCTCTTCGACTCGCCGGAACCACCAGCCAGAGACGCCAAAATCCCCTGCCAGGTAGGCCAGAATCACATGGCGGACGCTCCGGAATCTCCCGCCGGGAAGGTAGGAACCACCTCTCAAACATACTGGAAGCACGTGCCGGACATGCCGGCACCACGTACTGGACAGACCAGAAACACCTGCCGGACCTGCCTGAACCACCTGCTGAGCACACCGGAACAACTTGCTCGACTCGCTGGAGCCACCTGCTGGACACCCCAAAATCACCAGCCAGCTATGCCAGAACCACTTGCCGTACACTCCGGAATCACCTGCTGGTTACACCAGAGCCACTTGGTGGACAATCCAGAATCACCTGCCGGACATGCCAGAACCACCTGTCACACATGCCGGAACCACGTGCCTGACACGCCGGAACCACCTCGCGGACAGACCGGAACCACCTACCAGACATGCCGGAACCACCTGACGGACACGCCAAAATCACCTGCGGGCTAGGCCAGAACCACTTGTAGGACTCTCCTGGAGCACCTGCCGGGCATGCGGGAACCACCTCTCAGACGTGCCAGAACCACGTGCGGCACATGACGGAACCCATTACCGGACAGACCGGAACCACCTGCCGGACACGCCAGAATCACCTGCCAAGAACACCGGAACCACCTGAACAGCTCGCCAGAAACACCTGCCGGACATGCCAAAATCACCTGCCGGCTACACCAGAACCTCTTGCCGGACACTCCGGAATCACCTGCCAGACATGATGCAACCAAATGTCAGACGTGCCAGAACCACGTGCCAGAGACACCGGATGCAACTGCCGAGCATGCCGGAACCTCCTGCTCAACTCGCTGTAACCACCTGCCGGGGACGCCAAAATCACCTGTCAGCTAGGCCAGAACCACGTGGCGGACTCTATGGAGTCACCCGCCGGGCATGCCGGAACCAGCTCTCAGACGTGCCAGAAGCACGTGCCGGACACGCCGGAACCACCTACTAGAGAGACCGGAACCACCTGCCAGACCCGCCTGAACCACCTGCTGAGTACGCTGGAACAACCTGCTCTACTCGCTGGAGCCACCTGCTGGACACGCCAAAATCACCTGATGGCTACGCCAGCACCACTCGGCAGACAAGCCAGAATCACCTGCAGGGTATGCCGGAACCACCTCTCAGACGTGCCAGAACCCCTTGTCGGACACTCCGGAATCACCTGTCAGGCATGCCGGAACCACCTCTCGAACGTGCCAGAATGACGTGCCAGAGACACCGGATGCACCTGCCGAGCACGCCGGAACCTCCTCTTCGACTCGCCGGAACCACCAGCCAGAGACGCCAAAATCCCCTGCCAGGTAGGCCAGAATCACATGGCGGACGCTCCGGAATCTCCCGCCGGGAAGGTAGGAACCACCTCTCAAACATACTGGAAGCACGTGCCGGACATGCCGGCACCACGTACTGGACAGACCAGAAACACCTGCCGGACCTGCCTGAACCACCTGCTGAGCACACCGGAACAACTTGCTCGACTCGCTGGAGCCACCTGCTGGACACCCCAAAATCACCAGCCAGCTATGCCAGAACCACTTGCCGTACACTCCGGAATCACCTGCTGGTTACACCAGAGCCACTTGGTGGACAATCCAGAATCACCTGCCGGACATGCCAGAACCACCTGTCACACATGCCGGAACCACGTGCCTGACACGCCGGAACCACCTCGCGGACAGACCGGAACCACCTACCAGACATGCCTGAACCACCTGCCGAGCATGCCGGAACCACCTGCCGGACACGCCAAAATCACCTGCGGGCTAGGCCAGAACCACTTGTAGGACTCTCCTGGAGCACCTGCCGGGCATGCGGGAACCACCTCTCAGACGTGCCAGAACCACGCGCGGCACATGACGGAACCCATTACCGGACAGACCGGAACCACCTGCCGGACACGCCAGAATCACCTGCCAAGAACACCGGAACCACCTGAACAGCTCGCCAGAAACACCTGCCGGACATGCCAAAATCACCTGCCGGCTACACCAGAACCTCTTGCCGGACACTCCGGAATCACCTGCCAGACATGATGCAACCAAATGTCAGACGTGCCAGAACCACGTGCCAGAGACACCGGATGCAACTGCCGAGCATGCCGGAACCTCCTGCTCAACTCGCTGTAACCACCTGCCGGGGACGCCAAAATCACCTGTCAGCTAGGCCAGAACCACGTGGCGGACTCTATGGAATCACCCGCCGGGCATGCCGGAACCAGCTCTCAGACGTGCCAGAAGCACGTGCCGGACACGCCGGAACCACCTACTAGAGAGACCGGAACCACCTGCCAGACCCGCCTGAACCACCTGCTGAGTACGCTGGAACAACCTGCTCTACTCGCTGGAGCCACCTGCTGGACACGCCAAAATCACCTGATGGCTACGCCAGCACCACTCGGCAGACAAGCCAGAATCACCTGCAGGGTATGCCGGAACCACCTCTCAGACGTGCCAGAACCCCTTGTCGGACACTCCGGAATCACCTGTCAGGCATGCCGGAACCACCTCTCGAACGTGCCAGAATGACGTGCCAGAGACACCGGATGCACCTGCCGAGCACGCCGGAACCTCCTCTTCGACTCGCCGGAACCACCAGCCAGAGACGCCAAAATCCCCTGCCAGGTAGGCCAGAATCACATGGCGGACGCTCCGGAATCTCCCGCCGGGAAGGTAGGAACCACCTCTCAAACATACTGGAAGCACGTGCCGGACATGCCGGCACCACGTACTGGACAGACCAGAAACACCTGCCGGACCTGCCTGAACCACCTGCTGAGCACACCGGAACAACTTGCTCGACTCGCTGGAGCCACCTGCTGGACACCCCAAAATCACCAGCCAGCTATGCCAGAACCACTTGCCGTACACTCCGGAATCACCTGCTGGTTACACCAGAGCCACTTGGTGGACAATCCAGAATCACCTGCCGGACATGCCAGAACCACCTGTCACACATGCCGGAACCACGTGCCTGACACGCCGGAACCACCTCGCGGACAGACCGGAACCACCTACCAGACATGCCGGAACCACCTGCCGGACACGCCAAAATCACCTGCGGGCTAGGCCAGAACCACTTGTAGGACTCTCCTGGAGCACCTGCCGGGCATGCGGGAACCACCTCTCAGACGTGCCAGAACCACGTGCGGCACATGACGGAACCCATTACCGGACAGACCGGAACCACCTGCCGGACACGCCAGAATCACCTGCCAAGAACACCGGAACCACCTGAACAGCTCGCCAGAAACACCTGCCGGACATGCCAAAATCACCTGCCGGCTACACCAGAACCTCTTGCCGGACACTCCGGAATCACCTGCCAGACATGATGCAACCAAATGTCAGACGTGCCAGAACCACGTGCCAGAGACACCGGATGCAACTGCCGAGCATGCCGGAACCTCCTGCTCAACTCGCTGTAACCACCTGCCGGGGACGCCAAAATCACCTGTCAGCTAGGCCAGAACCACGTGGCGGACTCTATGGAATCACCTGCCGGGCATGCCGGAACCAGCTCTCAGACGTGCCAGAAGCACGTGCCGGACACGCCGGAACCACCTACTAGAGAGACCGGAACCACCTGCCAGACCCGCCTGAACCACCTGCTGAGTACGCTGGAACAACCTGCTCTACTCGCTGGAGCCACCTGCTGGACACGCCAAAATCACCTGATGGCTACGCCAGCACCACTCGGCAGACAAGCCAGAATCACCTGCAGGGTATGCCGGAACCACCTCTCAGACGTGCCAGAACCCCTTGTCGGACACTCCGGAATCACCTGTCAGGCATGCCGGAACCACCTCTCGAACGTGCCAGAATGACGTGCCAGAGACACCGGATGCACCTGCCGAGCACACCGGAACCTCCTCTTCGACTCGCCGGAACCACCAGCCAGAGACGCCAAAATCCCCTGCCAGGTAGGCCAGAATCACATGGCGGACGCTCCGGAATCTCCCGCCGGGAAGGTAGGAACCACCTCTCAAACATACTGGAAGCACGTGCCGGACATGCCGGCACCACGTACTGGACAGACCAGAAACACCTGCCGGACCTGCCTGAACCACCTGCTGAGCACACCGGAACAACTTGCTCGACTCGCTGGAGCCACCTGCTGGACACCCCAAAATCACCAGCCAGCTATGCCAGAACCACTTGCCGTACACTCCGGAATCACCTGCTGGTTACACCAGAGCCACTTGGTGGACAATCCAGAATCACCTGCCGGACATGCCAGAACCACCTGTCACACATGCCGGAACCACGTGCCTGACACGCCGGAACCACCTCGCGGACAGACCGGAACCACCTACCAGACATGCCTGAACCACCTGCCGAGCATGCCGGAACCACCTGCCGGACACGCCAAAATCACCTGCGGGCTAGGCCAGAACCACTTGTAGGACTCTCCTGGAGCACCTGCCGGGCATGCGGGAACCACCTCTCAGACGTGCCAGAACCACGCGCGGCACATGACGGAACCCATTACCGGACAGACCGGAACCACCTGCCGGACACGCCAGAATCACCTGCCAAGAACACCGGAACCACCTGAACAGCTCGCCAGAAACACCTGCCGGACATGCCAAAATCACCTGCCGGCTACACCAGAACCTCTTGCCGGACACTCCGGAATCACCTGCCAGACATGATGCAACCAAATGTCAGACGTGCCAGAACCACGTGCCAGAGACACCGGATGCAACTGCCGAGCATGCCGGAACCTCCTGCTCAACTCGCTGTAACCACCTGCCGGGGACGCCAAAATCACCTGTCAGCTAGGCCAGAACCACGTGGCGGACTCTATGGAATCACCCGCCGGGCATGCCGGAACCAGCTCTCAGACGTGCCAGAAGCACGTGCCGGACACGCCGGAACCACCTACTAGAGAGACCGGAACCACCTGCCAGACCCGCCTGAACCACCTGCTGAGTACGCTGGAACAACCTGCTCTACTCGCTGGAGCCACCTGCTGGACACGCCAAAATCACCTGATGGCTACGCCAGCACCACTCGGCAGACAAGCCAGAATCACCTGCAGGGTATGCCGGAACCACCTCTCAGACGTGCCAGAACCCCTTGTCGGACACTCCGGAATCACCTGTCAGGCATGCCGGAACCACCTCTCGAACGTGCCAGAATGACGTGCCAGAGACACCGGATGCACCTGCCGAGCACGCCGGAACCTCCTCTTCGACTCGCCGGAACCACCAGCCAGAGACGCCAAAATCCCCTGCCAGGTAGGCCAGAATCACATGGCGGACGCTCCGGAATCTCCCGCCGGGAAGGTAGGAACCACCTCTCAAACATACTGGAAGCACGTGCCGGACATGCCGGCACCACGTACTGGACAGACCAGAAACACCTGCCGGACCTGCCTGAACCACCTGCTGAGCACACCGGAACAACTTGCTCGACTCGCTGGAGCCACCTGCTGGACACCCCAAAATCACCAGCCAGCTATGCCAGAACCACTTGCCGTACACTCCGGAATCACCTGCTGGTTACACCAGAGCCACTTGGTGGACAATCCAGAATCACCTGCCGGACATGCCAGAACCACCTGTCACACATGCCGGAACCACGTGCCTGACACGCTGGAACCACCTCGCGGACAGACCGGAACCACCTACCAGACATGCCGGAACCACCTGCCGGACACGCCAAAATCACCTGCGGGCTAGGCCAGAACCACTTGTAGGACTCTCCTGGAGCACCTGCCGGGCATGCGGGAACCACCTCTCAGACGTGCCAGAACCACGCGCGGCACATGACGGAACCCATTACCGGACAGACCGGAACCACCTGCCGGACACGCCAGAATCACCTGCCAAGAACACCGGAACCACCTGAACAGCTCGCCAGAAACACCTGCCGGACATGCCAAAATCACCTGCCGGCTACACCAGAACCTCTTGCCGGACACTCCGGAATCACCTGCCAGACATGATGCAACCAAATGTCAGACGTGCCAGAACCACGTGCCAGAGACACCGGATGCAACTGCCGAGCATGCCGGAACCTCCTGCTCAACTCGCTGTAACCACCTGCCGGGGACGCCAAAATCACCTGTCAGCTAGGCCAGAACCACGTGGCGGACTCTATGGAATCACCCGCCGGGCATGCCGGAACCAGCTCTCAGACGTGCCAGAAGCACGTGCCGGACACGCCGGAACCACCTACTAGAGAGACCGGAACCACCTGCCAGACCCGCCTGAACCACCTGCTGAGTACGCTGGAACAACCTGCTCTACTCGCTGGAGCCACCTGCTGGACACGCCAAAATCACCTGATGGCTACGCCAGCACCACTCGGCAGACAAGCCAGAATCACCTGCAGGGTATGCCGGAACCACCTCTCAGACGTGCCAGAACCCCTTGTCGGACACTCCGGAATCACCTGTCAGGCATGCCGGAACCACCTCTCGAACGTGCCAGAATGACGTGCCAGAGACACCGGATGCACCTGCCGAGCACGCCGGAACCTCCTCTTCGACTCGCCGGAACCACCAGCCAGAGACGCCAAAATCCCCTGCCAGGTAGGCCAGAATCACATGGCGGACGCTCCGGAATCTCCCGCCGGGAAGGTAGGAACCACCTCTCAAACATACTGGAAGCACGTGCCGGACATGCCGGCACCACGTACTGGACAGACCAGAAACACCTGCCGGACCTGCCTGAACCACCTGCTGAGCACACCGGAACAACTTGCTCGACTCGCTGGAGCCACCTGCTGGACACCCCAAAATCACCAGCCAGCTATGCCAGAACCACTTGCCGTACACTCCGGAATCACCTGCTGGTTACACCAGAGCCACTTGGTGGACAATCCAGAATCACCTGCCGGACATGCCAGAACCACCTGTCACACATGCCGGAACCACGTGCCTGACACGCCGGAACCACCTCGCGGACAGACCGGAACCACCTACCAGACATGCCGGAACCACCTGCCGGACACGCCAAAATCACCTGCGGGCTAGGCCAGAACCACTTGTAGGACTCTCCTGGAGCACCTGCCGGGCATGCGGGAACCACCTCTCAGACGTGCCAGAACCACGTGCGGCACATGACGGAACCCATTACCGGACAGACCGGAACCACCTGCCGGACACGCCAGAATCACCTGCCAAGAACACCGGAACCACCTGAACAGCTCGCCAGAAACACCTGCCGGACATGCCAAAATCACCTGCCGGCTACACCAGAACCTCTTGCCGGACACTCCGGAATCACCTGCCAGACATGATGCAACCAAATGTCAGACGTGCCAGAACCACGTGCCAGAGACACCGGATGCAACTGCCGAGCATGCCGGAACCTCCTGCTCAACTCGCTGTAACCACCTGCCGGGGACGCCAAAATCACCTGTCAGCTAGGCCAGAACCACGTGGCGGACTCTATGGAATCACCTGCCGGGCATGCCGGAACCAGCTCTCAGACGTGCCAGAAGCACGTGCCGGACACGCCGGAACCACCTACTAGAGAGACCGGAACCACCTGCCAGACCCGCCTGAACCACCTGCTGAGTACGCTGGAACAACCTGCTCTACTCGCTGGAGCCACCTGCTGGACACGCCAAAATCACCTGATGGCTACGCCAGCACCACTCGGCAGACAAGCCAGAATCACCTGCAGGGTATGCCGGAACCACCTCTCAGACGTGCCAGAACCCCTTGTCGGACACTCCGGAATCACCTGTCAGGCATGCCGGAACCACCTCTCGAACGTGCCAGAATGACGTGCCAGAGACACCGGATGCACCTGCCGAGCACGCCGGAACCTCCTCTTCGACTCGCCGGAACCACCAGCCAGAGACGCCAAAATCCCCTGCCAGGTAGGCCAGAATCACATGGCGGACGCTCCGGAATCTCCCGCCGGGAAGGTAGGAACCACCTCTCAAACATACTGGAAGCACGTGCCGGACATGCCGGCACCACGTACTGGACAGACCAGAAACACCTGCCGGACCTGCCTGAACCACCTGCTGAGCACACCGGAACAACTTGCTCGACTCGCTGGAGCCACCTGCTGGACACCCCAAAATCACCAGCCAGCTATGCCAGAACCACTTGCCGTACACTCCGGAATCACCTGCTGGTTACACCAGAGCCACTTGGTGGACAATCCAGAATCACCTGCCGGACATGCCAGAACCACCTGTCACACATGCCGGAACCACGTGCCTGACACGCCGGAACCACCTCGCGGACAGACCGGAACCACCTACCAGACATGCCTGAACCACCTGCCGAGCATGCCGGAACCACCTGCCGGACACGCCAAAATCACCTGCGGGCTAGGCCAGAACCACTTGTAGGACTCTCCTGGAGCACCTGCCGGGCATGCGGGAACCACCTCTCAGACGTGCCAGAACCACGCGCGGCACATGACGGAACCCATTACCGGACAGACCGGAACCACCTGCCGGACACGCCAGAATCACCTGCCAAGAACACCGGAACCACCTGAACAGCTCGCCAGAAACACCTGCCGGACATGCCAAAATCACCTGCCGGCTACACCAGAACCTCTTGCCGGACACTCCGGAATCACCTGCCAGACATGATGCAACCAAATGTCAGACGTGCCAGAACCACGTGCCAGAGACACCGGATGCAACTGCCGAGCATGCCGGAACCTCCTGCTCAACTCGCTGTAACCACCTGCCGGGGACGCCAAAATCACCTGTCAGCTAGGCCAGAACCACGTGGCGGACTCTATGGAATCACCCGCCGGGCATGCCGGAACCAGCTCTCAGACGTGCCAGAAGCACGTGCCGGACACGCCGGAACCACCTACTAGAGAGACCGGAACCACCTGCCAGACCCGCCTGAACCACCTGCTGAGTACGCTGGAACAACCTGCTCTACTCGCTGGAGCCACCTGCTGGACACGCCAAAATCACCTGATGGCTACGCCAGCACCACTCGGCAGACAAGCCAGAATCACCTGCAGGGTATGCCGGAACCACCTCTCAGACGTGCCAGAACCCCTTGTCGGACACTCCGGAATCACCTGTCAGGCATGCTGGAACCACCTCTCGAACGTGCCAGAATGACGTGCCAGAGACACCGGATGCACCTGCCGAGCACGCCGGAACCTCCTCTTCGACTCGCCGGAACCACCAGCCAGAGACGCCAAAATCCCCTGCCAGGTAGGCCAGAATCACATGGCGGACGCTCCGGAATCTCCCGCCGGGAAGGTAGGAACCACCTCTCAAACATACTGGAAGCACGTGCCGGACATGCCGGCACCACGTACTGGACAGACCAGAAACACCTGCCGGACCTGCCTGAACCACCTGCTGAGCACACCGGAACAACTTGCTCGACTCGCTGGAGCCACCTGCTGGACACCCCAAAATCACCAGCCAGCTATGCCAGAACCACTTGCCGTACACTCCGGAATCACCTGCTGGTTACACCAGAGCCACTTGGTGGACAATCCAGAATCACCTGCCGGACATGCCAGAACCACCTGTCACACATGCCGGAACCACGTGCCTGACACGCCGGAACCACCTCGCGGACAGACCGGAACCACCTACCAGACATGCCGGAACCACCTGCCGGACACGCCAAAATCACCTGCGGGCTAGGCCAGAACCACTTGTAGGACTCTCCTGGAGCACCTGCCGGGCATGCGGGAACCACCTCTCAGACGTGCCAGAACCACGCGCGGCACATGACGGAACCCATTACCGGACAGACCGGAACCACCTGCCGGACACGCCAGAATCACCTGCCAAGAACACCGGAACCACCTGAACAGCTCGCCAGAAACACCTGCCGGACATGCCAAAATCACCTGCCGGCTACACCAGAACCTCTTGCCGGACACTCCGGAATCACCTGCCAGACATGATGCAACCAAATGTCAGACGTGCCAGAACCACGTGCCAGAGACACCGGATGCAACTGCCGAGCATGCCGGAACCTCCTGCTCAACTCGCTGTAACCACCTGCCGGGGACGCCAAAATCACCTGTCAGCTAGGCCAGAACCACGTGGCGGACTCTATGGAATCACCCGCCGGGCATGCCGGAACCAGCTCTCAGACGTGCCAGAAGCACGTGCCGGACACGCCGGAACCACCTACTAGAGAGACCGGAACCACCTGCCAGACCCGCCTGAACCACCTGCTGAGTACGCTGGAACAACCTGCTCTACTCGCTGGAGCCACCTGCTGGACACGCCAAAATCACCTGATGGCTACGCCAGCACCACTCGGCAGACAAGCCAGAATCACCTGCAGGGTATGCCGGAACCACCTCTCAGACGTGCCAGAACCCCTTGTCGGACACTCCGGAATCACCTGTCAGGCATGCCGGAACCACCTCTCGAACGTGCCAGAATGACGTGCCAGAGACACCGGATGCACCTGCCGAGCACGCCGGAACCTCCTCTTCGACTCGCCGGAACCACCAGCCAGAGACGCCAAAATCCCCTGCCAGGTAGGCCAGAATCACATGGCGGACGCTCCGGAATCTCCCGCCGGGAAGGTAGGAACCACCTCTCAAACATACTGGAAGCACGTGCCGGACATGCCGGCACCACGTACTGGACAGACCAGAAACACCTGCCGGACCTGCCTGAACCACCTGCTGAGCACACCGGAACAACTTGCTCGACTCGCTGGAGCCACCTGCTGGACACCCCAAAATCACCAGCCAGCTATGCCAGAACCACTTGCCGTACACTCCGGAATCACCTGCTGGTTACACCAGAGCCACTTGGTGGACAATCCAGAATCACCTGCCGGACATGCCAGAACCACCTGTCACACATGCCGGAACCACGTGCCTGACACGCCGGAACCACCTCGCGGACAGACCGGAACCACCTACCAGACATGCCGGAACCACCTGCCGGACACGCCAAAATCACCTGCGGGCTAGGCCAGAACCACTTGTAGGACTCTCCTGGAGCACCTGCCGGGCATGCGGGAACCACCTCTCAGACGTGCCAGAACCACGCGCGGCACATGACGGAACCCATTACCGGACAGACCGGAACCACCTGCCGGACACGCCAGAATCACCTGCCAAGAACACCGGAACCACCTGAACAGCTCGCCAGAAACACCTGCCGGACATGCCAAAATCACCTGCCGGCTACACCAGAACCTCTTGCCGGACACTCCGGAATCACCTGCCAGACATGATGCAACCAAATGTCAGACGTGCCAGAACCACGTGCCAGAGACACCGGATGCAACTGCCGAGCATGCCGGAACCTCCTGCTCAACTCGCTGTAACCACCTGCCGGGGACGCCAAAATCACCTGTCAGCTAGGCCAGAACCACGTGGCGGACTCTATGGAATCACCCGCCGGGCATGCCGGAACCAGCTCTCAGACGTGCCAGAAGCACGTGCCGGACACGCCGGAACCACCTACTAGAGAGACCGGAACCACCTGCCAGACCCGCCTGAACCACCTGCTGAGTACGCTGGAACAACCTGCTCTACTCGCTGGAGCCACCTGCTGGACACGCCAAAATCACCTGATGGCTACGCCAGCACCACTCGGCAGACAAGCCAGAATCACCTGCAGGGTATGCCGGAACCACCTCTCAGACGTGCCAGAACCCCTTGTCGGACACTCCGGAATCACCTGTCAGGCATGCCGGAACCACCTCTCGAACGTGCCAGAATGACGTGCCAGAGACACCGGATGCACCTGCCGAGCACGCCGGAACCTCCTCTTCGACTCGCCGGAACCACCAGCCAGAGACGCCAAAATCCCCTGCCAGGTAGGCCAGAATCACATGGCGGACGCTCCGGAATCTCCCGCCGGGAAGGTAGGAACCACCTCTCAAACATACTGGAAGCACGTGCCGGACATGCCGGCACCACGTACTGGACAGACCAGAAACACCTGCCGGACCTGCCTGAACCACCTGCTGAGCACACCGGAACAACTTGCTCGACTCGCTGGAGCCACCTGCTGGACACCCCAAAATCACCAGCCAGCTATGCCAGAACCACTTGCCGTACACTCCGGAATCACCTGCTGGTTACACCAGAGCCACTTGGTGGACAATCCAGAATCACCTGCCGGACATGCCAGAACCACCTGTCACACATGCCGGAACCACGTGCCTGACACGCCGGAACCACCTCGCGGACAGACCGGAACCACCTACCAGACATGCCTGAACCACCTGCCGAGCATGCCAGAACCACCTGCCGGACACGCCAAAATCACCTGCGGGCTAGGCCAGAACCACTTGTAGGACTCTCCTGGAGCACCTGCCGGGCATGCGGGAACCACCTCTCAGACGTGCCAGAACCACGCGCGGCACATGACGGAACCCATTACCGGACAGACCGGAACCACCTGCCGGACACGCCAGAATCACCTGCCAAGAACACCGGAACCACCTGAACAGCTCGCCAGAAACACCTGCCGGACATGCCAAAATCACCTGCCGGCTACACCAGAACCTCTTGCCGGACACTCCGGAATCACCTGCCAGACATGATGCAACCAAATGTCAGACGTGCCAGAACCACGTGCCAGAGACACCGGATGCAACTGCCGAGCATGCCGGAACCTCCTGCTCAACTCGCTGTAACCACCTGCCGGGGACGCCAAAATCACCTGTCAGCTAGGCCAGAACCACGTGGCGGACTCTATGGAATCACCCGCCGGGCATGCCGGAACCAGCTCTCAGACGTGCCAGAAGCACGTGCCGGACACGCCGGAACCACCTACTAGAGAGACCGGAACCACCTGCCAGACCCGCCTGAACCACCTGCTGAGTACGCTGGAACAACCTGCTCTACTCGCTGGAGCCACCTGCTGGACACGCCAAAATCACCTGATGGCTACGCCAGCACCACTCGGCAGACAAGCCAGAATCACCTGCAGGGTATGCCGGAACCACCTCTCAGACGTGCCAGAACCCCTTGTCGGACACTCCGGAATCACCTGTCAGGCATGCCGGAACCACCTCTCGAACGTGCCAGAATGACGTGCCAGAGACACCGGATGCACCTGCCGAGCACGCCGGAACCTCCTCTTCGACTCGCCGGAACCACCAGCCAGAGACGCCAAAATCCCCTGCCAGGTAGGCCAGAATCACATGGCGGACGCTCCGGAATCTCCCGCCGGGAAGGTAGGAACCACCTCTCAAACATACTGGAAGCACGTGCCGGACATGCCGGCACCACGTACTGGACAGACCAGAAACACCTGCCGGACCTGCCTGAACCACCTGCTGAGCACACCGGAACAACTTGCTCGACTCGCTGGAGCCACCTGCTGGACACCCCAAAATCACCAGCCAGCTATGCCAGAACCACTTGCCGTACACTCCGGAATCACCTGCTGGTTACACCAGAGCCACTTGGTGGACAATCCAGAATCACCTGCCGGACATGCCAGAACCACCTGTCACACATGCCGGAACCACGTGCCTGACACGCCGGAACCACCTCGCGGACAGACCGGAACCACCTACCAGACATGCCTGAACCACCTGCCGAGCATGCCAGAACCACCTGCCGGACACGCCAAAATCACCTGCGGGCTAGGCCAGAACCACTTGTAGGACTCTCCTGGAGCACCTGCCGGGCATGCGGGAACCACCTCTCAGACGTGCCAGAACCACGCGCGGCACATGACGGAACCCATTACCGGACAGACCGGAACCACCTGCCGGACACGCCAGAATCACCTGCCAAGAACACCGGAACCACCTGAACAGCTCGCCAGAAACACCTGCCGGACATGCCAAAATCACCTGCCGGCTACACCAGAACCTCTTGCCGGACACTCCGGAATCACCTGCCAGACATGATGCAACCAAATGTCAGACGTGCCAGAACCACGTGCCAGAGACACCGGATGCAACTGCCGAGCATGCCGGAACCTCCTGCTCAACTCGCTGTAACCACCTGCCGGGGACGCCAAAATCACCTGTCAGCTAGGCCAGAACCACGTGGCGGACTCTATGGAATCACCCGCCGGGCATGCCGGAACCAGCTCTCAGACGTGCCAGAAGCACGTGCCGGACACGCCGGAACCACCTACTAGAGAGACCGGAACCACCTGCCAGACCCGCCTGAACCACCTGCTGAGTACGCTGGAACAACCTGCTCTACTCGCTGGAGCCACCTGCTGGACACGCCAAAATCACCTGATGGCTACGCCAGCACCACTCGGCAGACAAGCCAGAATCACCTGCAGGGTATGCCGGAACCACCTCTCAGACGTGCCAGAACCCCTTGTCGGACACTCCGGAATCACCTGTCAGGCATGCCGGAACCACCTCTCGAACGTGCCAGAATGACGTGCCAGAGACACCGGATGCACCTGCCGAGCACGCCGGAACCTCCTCTTCGACTCGCCGGAACCACCAGCCAGAGACGCCAAAATCCCCTGCCAGGTAGGCCAGAATCACATGGCGGACGCTCCGGAATCTCCCGCCGGGAAGGTAGGAACCACCTCTCAAACATACTGGAAGCACGTGCCGGACATGCCGGCACCACGTACTGGACAGACCAGAAACACCTGCCGGACCTGCCTGAACCACCTGCTGAGCACACCGGAACAACTTGCTCGACTCGCTGGAGCCACCTGCTGGACACCCCAAAATCACCAGCCAGCTATGCCAGAACCACTTGCCGTACACTCCGGAATCACCTGCTGGTTACACCAGAGCCACTTGGTGGACAATCCAGAATCACCTGCCGGACATGCCAGAACCACCTGTCACACATGCCGGAACCACGTGCCTGACACGCCGGAACCACCTCGCGGACAGACCGGAACCACCTACCAGACATGCCTGAACCACCTGCCGAGCATGCCAGAACCACCTGCCGGACACGCCAAAATCACCTGCGGGCTAGGCCAGAACCACTTGTAGGACTCTCCTGGAGCACCTGCCGGGCATGCGGGAACCACCTCTCAGACGTGCCAGAACCACGCGCGGCACATGACGGAACCCATTACCGGACAGACCGGAACCACCTGCCGGACACGCCAGAATCACCTGCCAAGAACACCGGAACCACCTGAACAGCTCGCCAGAAACACCTGCCGGACATGCCAAAATCACCTGCCGGCTACACCAGAACCTCTTGCCGGACACTCCGGAATCACCTGCCAGACATGATGCAACCAAATGTCAGACGTGCCAGAACCACGTGCCAGAGACACCGGATGCAACTGCCGAGCATGCCGGAACCTCCTGCTCAACTCGCTGTAACCACCTGCCGGGGACGCCAAAATCACCTGTCAGCTAGGCCAGAACCACGTGGCGGACTCTATGGAATCACCCGCCGGGCATGCCGGAACCAGCTCTCAGACGTGCCAGAAGCACGTGCCGGACACGCCGGAACCACCTACTAGAGAGACCGGAACCACCTGCCAGACCCGCCTGAACCACCTGCTGAGTACGCTGGAACAACCTGCTCTACTCGCTGGAGCCACCTGCTGGACACGCCAAAATCACCTGATGGCTACGCCAGCACCACTCGGCAGACAAGCCAGAATCACCTGCAGGGTATGCCGGAACCACCTCTCAGACGTGCCAGAACCCCTTGTCGGACACTCCGGAATCACCTGTCAGGCATGCCGGAACCACCTCTCGAACGTGCCAGAATGACGTGCCAGAGACACCGGATGCACCTGCCGAGCACGCCGGAACCTCCTCTTCGACTCGCCGGAACCACCAGCCAGAGACGCCAAAATCCCCTGCCAGGTAGGCCAGAATCACATGGCGGACGCTCCGGAATCTCCCGCCGGGAAGGTAGGAACCACCTCTCAAACATACTGGAAGCACGTGCCGGACATGCCGGCACCACGTACTGGACAGACCAGAAACACCTGCCGGACCTGCCTGAACCACCTGCTGAGCACACCGGAACAACTTGCTCGACTCGCTGGAGCCACCTGCTGGACACCCCAAAATCACCAGCCAGCTATGCCAGAACCACTTGCCGTACACTCCGGAATCACCTGCTGGTTACACCAGAGCCACTTGGTGGACAATCCAGAATCACCTGCCGGACATGCCAGAACCACCTGTCACACATGCCGGAACCACGTGCCTGACACGCCGGAACCACCTCGCGGACAGACCGGAACCACCTACCAGACATGCCGGAACCACCTGCCGGACACGCCAAAATCACCTGCGGGCTAGGCCAGAACCACTTGTAGGACTCTCCTGGAGCACCTGCCGGGCATGCGGGAACCACCTCTCAGACGTGCCAGAACCACGCGCGGCACATGACGGAACCCATTACCGGACAGACCGGAACCACCTGCCGGACACGCCAGAATCACCTGCCAAGAACACCGGAACCACCTGAACAGCTCGCCAGAAACACCTGCCGGACATGCCAAAATCACCTGCCGGCTACACCAGAACCTCTTGCCGGACACTCCGGAATCACCTGCCAGACATGATGCAACCAAATGTCAGACGTGCCAGAACCACGTGCCAGAGACACCGGATGCAACTGCCGAGCATGCCGGAACCTCCTGCTCAACTCGCTGTAACCACCTGCCGGGGACGCCAAAATCACCTGTCAGCTAGGCCAGAACCACGTGGCGGACTCTATGGAATCACCCGCCGGGCATGCCGGAACCAGCTCTCAGACGTGCCAGAAGCACGTGCCGGACACGCCGGAACCACCTACTAGAGAGACCGGAACCACCTGCCAGACCCGCCTGAACCACCTGCTGAGTACGCTGGAACAACCTGCTCTACTCGCTGGAGCCACCTGCTGGACACGCCAAAATCACCTGATGGCTACGCCAGCACCACTCGGCAGACAAGCCAGAATCACCTGCAGGGTATGCCGGAACCACCTCTCAGACGTGCCAGAACCCCTTGTCGGACACTCCGGAATCACCTGTCAGGCATGCCGGAACCACCTCTCGAACGTGCCAGAATGACGTGCCAGAGACACCGGATGCACCTGCCGAGCACGCCGGAACCTCCTCTTCGACTCGCCGGAACCACCAGCCAGAGACGCCAAAATCCCCTGCCAGGTAGGCCAGAATCACATGGCGGACGCTCCGGAATCTCCCGCCGGGAAGGTAGGAACCACCTCTCAAACATACTGGAAGCACGTGCCGGACATGCCGGCACCACGTACTGGACAGACCAGAAACACCTGCCGGACCTGCCTGAACCACCTGCTGAGCACACCGGAACAACTTGCTCGACTCGCTGGAGCCACCTGCTGGACACCCCAAAATCACCAGCCAGCTATGCCAGAACCACTTGCCGTACACTCCGGAATCACCTGCTGGTTACACCAGAGCCACTTGGTGGACAATCCAGAATCACCTGCCGGACATGCCAGAACCACCTGTCACACATGCCGGAACCACGTGCCTGACACGCCGGAACCACCTCGCGGACAGACCGGAACCACCTACCAGACATGCCTGAACCACCTGCCGAGCATGCCAGAACCACCTGCCGGACACGCCAAAATCACCTGCGGGCTAGGCCAGAACCACTTGTAGGACTCTCCTGGAGCACCTGCCGGGCATGCGGGAACCACCTCTCAGACGTGCCAGAACCACGCGCGGCACATGACGGAACCCATTACCGGACAGACCGGAACCACCTGCCGGACACGCCAGAATCACCTGCCAAGAACACCGGAACCACCTGAACAGCTCGCCAGAAACACCTGCCGGACATGCCAAAATCACCTGCCGGCTACACCAGAACCTCTTGCCGGACACTCCGGAATCACCTGCCAGACATGATGCAACCAAATGTCAGACGTGCCAGAACCACGTGCCAGAGACACCGGATGCAACTGCCGAGCATGCCGGAACCTCCTGCTCAACTCGCTGTAACCACCTGCCGGGGACGCCAAAATCACCTGTCAGCTAGGCCAGAACCACGTGGCGGACTCTATGAAATCACCCGCCGGGCATGCCGGAACCAGCTCTCAGACGTGCCAGAAGCACGTGCCGGACACGCCGGAACCACCTACTAGAGAGACCGGAACCACCTGCCAGACCCGCCTGAACCACCTGCTGAGTACGCTGGAACAACCTGCTCTACTCGCTGGAGCCACCTGCTGGACACGCCAAAATCACCTGATGGCTACGCCAGCACCACTCGGCAGACAAGCCAGAATCACCTGCAGGGTATGCCGGAACCACCTCTCAGACGTGCCAGAACCCCTTGTCGGACACTCCGGAATCACCTGTCAGGCATGCCGGAACCACCTCTCGAACGTGCCAGAATGACGTGCCAGAGACACCGGATGCACCTGCCGAGCACGCCGGAACCTCCTCTTCGACTCGCCGGAACCACCAGCCAGAGACGCCAAAATCCCCTGCCAGGTAGGCCAGAATCACATGGCGGACGCTCCGGAATCTCCCGCCGGGAAGGTAGGAACCACCTCTCAAACATACTGGAAGCACGTGCCGGACATGCCGGCACCACGTACTGGACAGACCAGAAACACCTGCCGGACCTGCCTGAACCACCTGCTGAGCACACCGGAACAACTTGCTCGACTCGCTGGAGCCACCTGCTGGACACCCCAAAATCACCAGCCAGCTATGCCAGAACCACTTGCCGTACACTCCGGAATCACCTGCTGGTTACACCAGAGCCACTTGGTGGACAATCCAGAATCACCTGCCGGACATGCCAGAACCACCTGTCACACATGCCGGAACCACGTGCCTGACACGCCGGAACCACCTCGCGGACAGACCGGAACCACCTACCAGACATGCCGGAACCACCTGCCGGACACGCCAAAATCACCTGCGGGCTAGGCCAGAACCACTTGTAGGACTCTCCTGGAGCACCTGCCGGGCATGCGGGAACCACCTCTCAGACGTGCCAGAACCACGCGCGGCACATGACGGAACCCATTACCGGACAGACCGGAACCACCTGCCGGACACGCCAGAATCACCTGCCAAGAACACCGGAACCACCTGAACAGCTCGCCAGAAACACCTGCCGGACATGCCAAAATCACCTGCCGGCTACACCAGAACCTCTTGCCGGACACTCCGGAATCACCTGCCAGACATGATGCAACCAAATGTCAGACGTGCCAGAACCACGTGCCAGAGACACCGGATGCAACTGCCGAGCATGCCGGAACCTCCTGCTCAACTCGCTGTAACCACCTGCCGGGGACGCCAAAATCACCTGTCAGCTAGGCCAGAACCACGTGGCGGACTCTATGGAATCACCCGCCGGGCATGCCGGAACCAGCTCTCAGACGTGCCAGAAGCACGTGCCGGACACGCCGGAACCACCTACTAGAGAGACCGGAACCACCTGCCAGACCCGCCTGAACCACCTGCTGAGTACGCTGGAACAACCTGCTCTACTCGCTGGAGCCACCTGCTGGACACGCCAAAATCACCTGATGGCTACGCCAGCACCACTCGGCAGACAAGCCAGAATCACCTGCAGGGTATGCCGGAACCACCTCTCAGACGTGCCAGAACCCCTTGTCGGACACTCCGGAATCACCTGTCAGGCATGCCGGAACCACCTCTCGAACGTGCCAGAATGACGTGCCAGAGACACCGGATGCACCTGCCGAGCACGCCGGAACCTCCTCTTCGACTCGCCGGAACCACCAGCCAGAGACGCCAAAATCCCCTGCCAGGTAGGCCAGAATCACATGGCGGACGCTCCGGAATCTCCCGCCGGGAAGGTAGGAACCACCTCTCAAACATACTGGAAGCACGTGCCGGACATGCCGGCACCACGTACTGGACAGACCAGAAACACCTGCCGGACCTGCCTGAACCACCTGCTGAGCACACCGGAACAACTTGCTCGACTCGCTGGAGCCACCTGCTGGACACCCCAAAATCACCAGCCAGCTATGCCAGAACCACTTGCCGTACACTCCGGAATCACCTGCTGGTTACACCAGAGCCACTTGGTGGACAATCCAGAATCACCTGCCGGACATGCCAGAACCACCTGTCACACATGCCGGAACCACGTGCCTGACACGCCGGAACCACCTCGCGGACAGACCGGAACCACCTACCAGACATGCCTGAACCACCTGCCGAGCATGCCGGAACCACCTGCCGGACACGCCAAAATCACCTGCGGGCTAGGCCAGAACCACTTGTAGGACTCTCCTGGAGCACCTGCCGGGCATGCGGGAACCACCTCTCAGACGTGCCAGAACCACGCGCGGCACATGACGGAACCCATTACCGGACAGACCGGAACCACCTGCCGGACACGCCAGAATCACCTGCCAAGAACACCGGAACCACCTGAACAGCTCGCCAGAAACACCTGCCGGACATGCCAAAATCACCTGCCGGCTACACCAGAACCTCTTGCCGGACACTCCGGAATCACCTGCCAGACATGATGCAACCAAATGTCAGACATGCCAGAACCACGTGCCAGAGACACCGGATGCAACTGCCGAGCATGCCGGAACCTCCTGCTCAACTCGCTGTAACCACCTGCCGGGGACGCCAAAATCACCTGTCATTAGGCCAGAACCACGTGGCGGACTCTATGGAATCACCCGCCGGGCATGCCGGAACCAGCTCTCAGACGTGCCAGAAGCACGTGCCGGACACGCCGGAACCACCTACTAGAGAGACCGGAACCACCTGCCAGACCCGCCTGAACCACCTGCTGAGTACGCTGGAACAACCTGCTCTACTCGCTGGAGCCACCTGCTGGACACGCCAAAATCACCTGATGGCTACGCCAGCACCACTCGGCAGACAAGCCAGAATCACCTGCAGGGTATGCCGGAACCACCTCTCAGACGTGCCAGAACCCCTTGTCGGACACTCCGGAATCACCTGTCAGGCATGCCGGAACCACCTCTCGAACGTGCCAGAATGACGTGCCAGAGACACCGGATGCACCTGCCGAGCACGCCGGAACCTCCTCTTCGACTCGCCGGAACCACCAGCCAGAGACGCCAAAATCCCCTGCCAGGTAGGCCAGAATCACATGGCGGACGCTCCGGAATCTCCCGCCGGGAAGGTAGGAACCACCTCTCAAACATACTGGAAGCACGTGCCGGACATGCCGGCACCACGTACTGGACAGACCAGAAACACCTGCCGGACCTGCCTGAACCACCTGCTGAGCACACCGGAACAACTTGCTCGACTCGCTGGAGCCACCTGCTGGACACCCCAAAATCACCAGCCAGCTATGCCAGAACCACTTGCCGTACACTCCGGAATCACCTGCTGGTTACACCAGAGCCACTTGGTGGACAATCCAGAATCACCTGCCGGACATGCCAGAACCACCTGTCACACATGCCGGAACCACGTGCCTGACACGCCGGAACCACCTCGCGGACAGACCGGAACCACCTACCAGACATGCCGGAACCACCTGCCGGACACGCCAAAATCACCTGCGGGCTAGGCCAGAACCACTTGTAGGACTCTCCTGGAGCACCTGCCGGGCATGCGGGAACCACCTCTCAGACGTGCCAGAACCACGCGCGGCACATGACGGAACCCATTACCGGACAGACCGGAACCACCTGCCGGACACGCCAGAATCACCTGCCAAGAACACCGGAACCACCTGAACAGCTCGCCAGAAACACCTGCCGGACATGCCAAAATCACCTGCCGGCTACACCAGAACCTCTTGCCGGACACTCCGGAATCACCTGCCAGACATGATGCAACCAAATGTCAGACGTGCCAGAACCACGTGCCAGAGACACCGGATGCAACTGCCGAGCATGCCGGAACCTCCTGCTCAACTCGCTGTAACCACCTGCCGGGGACGCCAAAATCACCTGTCAGCTAGGCCAGAACCACGTGGCGGACTCTATGGAATCACCCGCCGGGCATGCCGGAACCAGCTCTCAGACGTGCCAGAAGCACGTGCCGGACACGCCGGAACCACCTACTAGAGAGACCGGAACCACCTGCCAGACCCGCCTGAACCACCTGCTGAGTACGCTGGAACAACCTGCTCTACTCGCTGGAGCCACCTGCTGGACACGCCAAAATCACCTGATGGCTACGCCAGCACCACTCGGCAGACAAGCCAGAATCACCTGCAGGGTATGCCGGAACCACCTCTCAGACGTGCCAGAACCCCTTGTCGGACACTCCGGAATCACCTGTCAGGCATGCCGGAACCACCTCTCGAACGTGCCAGAATGACGTGCCAGAGACACCGGATGCACCTGCCGAGCACGCCGGAACCTCCTCTTCGACTCGCCGGAACCACCAGCCAGAGACGCCAAAATCCCCTGCCAGGTAGGCCAGAATCACATGGCGGACGCTCCGGAATCTCCCGCCGGGAAGGTAGGAACCACCTCTCAAACATACTGGAAGCACGTGCCGGACATGCCGGCACCACGTACTGGACAGACCAGAAACACCTGCCGGACCTGCCTGAACCACCTGCTGAGCACACCGGAACAACTTGCTCGACTCGCTGGAGCCACCTGCTGGACACCCCAAAATCACCAGCCAGCTATGCCAGAACCACTTGCCGTACACTCCGGAATCACCTGCTGGTTACACCAGAGCCACTTGGTGGACAATCCAGAATCACCTGCCGGACATGCCAGAACCACCTGTCACACATGCCGGAACCACGTGCCTGACACGCCGGAACCACCTCGCGGACAGACCGGAACCACCTACCAGACATGCCTGAACCACCTGCCGAGCATGCCGGAACCACCTGCCGGACACGCCAAAATCACCTGCGGGCTAGGCCAGAACCACTTGTAGGACTCTCCTGGAGCACCTGCCGGGCATGCGGGAACCACCTCTCAGACGTGCCAGAACCACGCGCGGCACATGACGGAACCCATTACCGGACAGACCGGAACCACCTGCCGGACACGCCAGAATCACCTGCCAAGAACACCGGAACCACCTGAACAGCTCGCCAGAAACACCTGCCGGACATGCCAAAATCACCTGCCGGCTACACCAGAACCTCTTGCCGGACACTCCGGAATCACCTGCCAGACATGATGCAACCAAATGTCAGACGTGCCAGAACCACGTGCCAGAGACACCGGATGCAACTGCCGAGCATGCCGGAACCTCCTGCTCAACTCGCTGTAACCACCTGCCGGGGACGCCAAAATCACCTGTCAGCTAGGCCAGAACCACGTGGCGGACTCTATGGAATCACCCGCCGGGCATGCCGGAACCAGCTCTCAGACGTGCCAGAAGCACGTGCCGGACACGCCGGAACCACCTACTAGAGAGACCGGAACCACCTGCCAGACCCGCCTGAACCACCTGCTGAGTACGCTGGAACAACCTGCTCTACTCGCTGGAGCCACCTGCTGGACACGCCAAAATCACCTGATGGCTACGCCAGCACCACTCGGCAGACAAGCCAGAATCACCTGCAGGGTATGCCGGAACCACCTCTCAGACGTGCCAGAACCCCTTGTCGGACACTCCGGAATCACCTGTCAGGCATGCCGGAACCACCTCTCGAACGTGCCAGAATGACGTGCCAGAGACACCGGATGCACCTGCCGAGCACGCCGGAACCTCCTCTTCGACTCGCCGGAACCACCAGCCAGAGACGCCAAAATCCCCTGCCAGGTAGGCCAGAATCACATGGCGGACGCTCCGGAATCTCCCGCCGGGAAGGTAGGAACCACCTCTCAAACATACTGGAAGCACGTGCCGGACATGCCGGCACCACGTACTGGACAGACCAGAAACACCTGCCGGACCTGCCTGAACCACCTGCTGAGCACACCGGAACAACTTGCTCGACTCGCTGGAGCCACCTGCTGGACACCCCAAAATCACCAGCCAGCTATGCCAGAACCACTTGCCGTACACTCCGGAATCACCTGCTGGTTACACCAGAGCCACTTGGTGGACAATCCAGAATCACCTGCCGGACATGCCAGAACCACCTGTCACACATGCCGGAACCACGTGCCTGACACGCCGGAACCACCTCGCGGACAGACCGGAACCACCTACCAGACATGCCTGAACCACCTGCCGAGCATGCCGGAACCACCTGCCGGACACGCCAAAATCACCTGCGGGCTAGGCCAGAACCACTTGTAGGACTCTCCTGGAGCACCTGCCGGGCATGCGGGAACCACCTCTCAGACGTGCCAGAACCACGCGCGGCACATGACGGAACCCATTACCGGACAGACCGGAACCACCTGCCGGACACGCCAGAATCACCTGCCAAGAACACCGGAACCACCTGAACAGCTCGCCAGAAACACCTGCCGGACATGCCAAAATCACCTGCCGGCTACACCAGAACCTCTTGCCGGACACTCCGGAATCACCTGCCAGACATGATGCAACCAAATGTCAGACGTGCCAGAACCACGTGCCAGAGACACCGGATGCAACTGCCGAGCATGCCGGAACCTCCTGCTCAACTCGCTGTAACCACCTGCCGGGGACGCCAAAATCACCTGTCAGCTAGGCCAGAACCACGTGGCGGACTCTATGGAATCACCCGCCGGGCATGCCGGAACCAGCTCTCAGACGTGCCAGAAGCACGTGCCGGACACGCCGGAACCACCTACTAGAGAGACCGGAACCACCTGCCAGACCCGCCTGAACCACCTGCTGAGTACGCTGGAACAACCTGCTCTACTCGCTGGAGCCACCTGCTGGACACGCCAAAATCACCTGATGGCTACGCCAGCACCACTCGGCAGACAAGCCAGAATCACCTGCAGGGTATGCCGGAACCACCTCTCAGACGTGCCAGAACCCCTTGTCGGACACTCCGGAATCACCTGTCAGGCATGCCGGAACCACCTCTCGAACGTGCCAGAATGACGTGCCAGAGACACCGGATGCACCTGCCGAGCACGCCGGAACCTCCTCTTCGACTCGCCGGAACCACCAGCCAGAGACGCCAAAATCCCCTGCCAGGTAGGCCAGAATCACATGGCGGACGCTCCGGAATCTCCCGCCGGGAAGGTAGGAACCACCTCTCAAACATACTGGAAGCACGTGCCGGACATGCCGGCACCACGTACTGGACAGACCAGAAACACCTGCCGGACCTGCCTGAACCACCTGCTGAGCACACCGGAACAACTTGCTCGACTCGCTGGAGCCACCTGCTGGACACCCCAAAATCACCAGCCAGCTATGCCAGAACCACTTGCCGTACACTCCGGAATCACCTGCTGGTTACACCAGAGCCACTTGGTGGACAATCCAGAATCACCTGCCGGACATGCCAGAACCACCTGTCACACATGCCGGAACCACGTGCCTGACACGCCGGAACCACCTCGCGGACAGACCGGAACCACCTACCAGACATGCCTGAACCACCTGCCGAGCATGCCGGAACCACCTGCCGGACACGCCAAAATCACCTGCGGGCTAGGCCAGAACCACTTGTAGGACTCTCCTGGAGCACCTGCCGGGCATGCGGGAACCACCTCTCAGACGTGCCAGAACCACGCGCGGCACATGACGGAACCCATTACCGGACAGACCGGAACCACCTGCCGGACACGCCAGAATCACCTGCCAAGAACACCGGAACCACCTGAACAGCTCGCCAGAAACACCTGCCGGACATGCCAAAATCACCTGCCGGCTACACCAGAACCTCTTGCCGGACACTCCGGAATCACCTGCCAGACATGATGCAACCAAATGTCAGACGTGCCAGAACCACGTGCCAGAGACACCGGATGCAACTGCCGAGCATGCCGGAACCTCCTGCTCAACTCGCTGTAACCACCTGCCGGGGACGCCAAAATCACCTGTCAGCTAGGCCAGAACCACGTGGCGGACTCTATGGAATCACCCGCCGGGCATGCCGGAACCAGCTCTCAGACGTGCCAGAAGCACGTGCCGGACACGCCGGAACCACCTACTAGAGAGACCGGAACCACCTGCCAGACCCGCCTGAACCACCTGCTGAGTACGCTGGAACAACCTGCTCTACTCGCTGGAGCCACCTGCTGGACACGCCAAAATCACCTGATGGCTACGCCAGCACCACTCGGCAGACAAGCCAGAATCACCTGCAGGGTATGCCGGAACCACCTCTCAGACGTGCCAGAACCCCTTGTCGGACACTCCGGAATCACCTGTCAGGCATGCCGGAACCACCTCTCGAACGTGCCAGAATGACGTGCCAGAGACACCGGATGCACCTGCCGAGCACGCCGGAACCTCCTCTTCGACTCGCCGGAACCACCAGCCAGAGACGCCAAAATCCCCTGCCAGGTAGGCCAGAATCACATGGCGGACGCTCCGGAATCTCCCGCCGGGAAGGTAGGAACCACCTCTCAAACATACTGGAAGCACGTGCCGGACATGCCGGCACCACGTACTGGACAGACCAGAAACACCTGCCGGACCTGCCTGAACCACCTGCTGAGCACACCGGAACAACTTGCTCGACTCGCTGGAGCCACCTGCTGGACACCCCAAAATCACCAGCCAGCTATGCCAGAACCACTTGCCGTACACTCCGGAATCACCTGCTGGTTACACCAGAGCCACTTGGTGGACAATCCAGAATCACCTGCCGGACATGCCAGAACCACCTGTCACACATGCCGGAACCACGTGCCTGACACGCCGGAACCACCTCGCGGACAGACCGGAACCACCTACCAGACATGCCTGAACCACCTGCCGGACACGCCAAAATCACCTGCGGGCTAGGCCAGAACCACTTGTAGGACTCTCCTGGAGCACCTGCCGGGCATGCGGGAACCACCTCTCAGACGTGCCAGAACCACGCGCGGCACATGACGGAACCCATTACCGGACAGACCGGAACCACCTGCCGGACACGCCAGAATCACCTGCCAAGAACACCGGAACCACCTGAACAGCTCGCCAGAAACACCTGCCGGACATGCCAAAATCACCTGCCGGCTACACCAGAACCTCTTGCCGGACACTCCGGAATCACCTGCCAGACATGATGCAACCAAATGTCAGACGTGCCAGAACCACGTGCCAGAGACACCGGATGCAACTGCCGAGCATGCCGGAACCTCCTGCTCAACTCGCTGTAACCACCTGCCGGGGACGCCAAAATCACCTGTCAGCTAGGCCAGAACCACGTGGCGGACTCTATGGAATCACCCGCCGGGCATGCCGGAACCAGCTCTCAGACGTGCCAGAAGCACGTGCCGGACACGCCGGAACCACCTACTAGAGAGACCGGAACCACCTGCCAGACCCGCCTGAACCACCTGCTGAGTACGCTGGAACAACCTGCTCTACTCGCTGGAGCCACCTGCTGGACACGCCAAAATCACCTGATGGCTACGCCAGCACCACTCGGCAGACAAGCCAGAATCACCTGCAGGGTATGCCGGAACCACCTCTCAGACGTGCCAGAACCCCTTGTCGGACACTCCGGAATCACCTGTCAGGCATGCCGGAACCACCTCTCGAACGTGCCAGAATGACGTGCCAGAGACACCGGATGCACCTGCCGAGCACGCCGGAACCTCCTCTTCGACTCGCCGGAACCACCAGCCAGAGACGCCAAAATCCCCTGCCAGGTAGGCCAGAATCACATGGCGGACGCTCCGGAATCTCCCGCCGGGAAGGTAGGAACCACCTCTCAAACATACTGGAAGCACGTGCCGGACATGCCGGCACCACGTACTGGACAGACCAGAAACACCTGCCGGACCTGCCTGAACCACCTGCTGAGCACACCGGAACAACTTGCTCGACTCGCTGGAGCCACCTGCTGGACACCCCAAAATCACCAGCCAGCTATGCCAGAACCACTTGCCGTACACTCCGGAATCACCTGCTGGTTACACCAGAGCCACTTGGTGGACAATCCAGAATCACCTGCCGGACATGCCAGAACCACCTGTCACACATGCCGGAACCACGTGCCTGACACGCCGGAACCACCTCGCGGACAGACCGGAACCACCTACCAGACATGCCTGAACCACCTGCCGGACACGCCAAAATCACCTGCGGGCTAGGCCAGAACCACTTGTAGGACTCTCCTGGAGCACCTGCCGGGCATGCGGGAACCACCTCTCAGACGTGCCAGAACCACGCGCGGCACATGACGGAACCCATTACCGGACAGACCGGAACCACCTGCCGGACACGCCAGAATCACCTGCCAAGAACACCGGAACCACCTGAACAGCTCGCCAGAAACACCTGCCGGACATGCCAAAATCACCTGCCGGCTACACCAGAACCTCTTGCCGGACACTCCGGAATCACCTGCCAGACATGATGCAACCAAATGTCAGACGTGCCAGAACCACGTGCCAGAGACACCGGATGCAACTGCCGAGCATGCCGGAACCTCCTGCTCAACTCGCTGTAACCACCTGCCGGGGACGCCAAAATCACCTGTCAGCTAGGCCAGAACCACGTGGCGGACTCTATGGAATCACCCGCCGGGCATGCCGGAACCAGCTCTCAGACGTGCCAGAAGCACGTGCCGGACACGCCGGAACCACCTACTAGAGAGACCGGAACCACCTGCCAGACCCGCCTGAACCACCTGCTGAGTACGCTGGAACAACCTGCTCTACTCGCTGGAGCCACCTGCTGGACACGCCAAAATCACCTGATGGCTACGCCAGCACCACTCGGCAGACAAGCCAGAATCACCTGCAGGGTATGCCGGAACCACCTCTCAGACGTGCCAGAACCCCTTGTCGGACACTCCGGAATCACCTGTCAGGCATGCCGGAACCACCTCTCGAACGTGCCAGAATGACGTGCCAGAGACACCGGATGCACCTGCCGAGCACGCCGGAACCTCCTCTTCGACTCGCCGGAACCACCAGCCAGAGACGCCAAAATCCCCTGCCAGGTAGGCCAGAATCACATGGCGGACGCTCCGGAATCTCCCGCCGGGAAGGTAGGAACCACCTCTCAAACATACTGGAAGCACGTGCCGGACATGCCGGCACCACGTACTGGACAGACCAGAAACACCTGCCGGACCTGCCTGAACCACCTGCTGAGCACACCGGAACAACTTGCTCGACTCGCTGGAGCCACCTGCTGGACACCCCAAAATCACCAGCCAGCTATGCCAGAACCACTTGCCGTACACTCCGGAATCACCTGCTGGTTACACCAGAGCCACTTGGTGGACAATCCAGAATCACCTGCCGGACATGCCAGAACCACCTGTCACACATGCCGGAACCACGTGCCTGACACGCCGGAACCACCTCGCGGACAGACCGGAACCACCTACCAGACATGCCTGAACCACCTGCCGGACACGCCAAAATCACCTGCGGGCTAGGCCAGAACCACTTGTAGGACTCTCCTGGAGCACCTGCCGGGCATGCGGGAACCACCTCTCAGACGTGCCAGAACCACGCGCGGCACATGACGGAACCCATTACCGGACAGACCGGAACCACCTGCCGGACACGCCAGAATCACCTGCCAAGAACACCGGAACCACCTGAACAGCTCGCCAGAAACACCTGCCGGACATGCCAAAATCACCTGCCGGCTACACCAGAACCTCTTGCCGGACACTCCGGAATCACCTGCCAGACATGATGCAACCAAATGTCAGACGTGCCAGAACCACGTGCCAGAGACACCGGATGCAACTGCCGAGCATGCCGGAACCTCCTGCTCAACTCGCTGTAACCACCTGCCGGGGACGCCAAAATCACCTGTCAGCTAGGCCAGAACCACGTGGCGGACTCTATGGAATCACCCGCCGGGCATGCCGGAACCAGCTCTCAGACGTGCCAGAAGCACGTGCCGGACACGCCGGAACCACCTACTAGAGAGACCGGAACCACCTGCCAGACCCGCCTGAACCACCTGCTGAGTACGCTGGAACAACCTGCTCTACTCGCTGGAGCCACCTGCTGGACACGCCAAAATCACCTGATGGCTACGCCAGCACCACTCGGCAGACAAGCCAGAATCACCTGCAGGGTATGCCGGAACCACCTCTCAGACGTGCCAGAACCCCTTGTCGGACACTCCGGAATCACCTGTCAGGCATGCCGGAACCACCTCTCGAACGTGCCAGAATGACGTGCCAGAGACACCGGATGCACCTGCCGAGCACGCCGGAACCTCCTCTTCGACTCGCCGGAACCACCAGCCAGAGACGCCAAAATCCCCTGCCAGGTAGGCCAGAATCACATGGCGGACGCTCCGGAATCTCCCGCCGGGAAGGTAGGAACCACCTCTCAAACATACTGGAAGCACGTGCCGGACATGCCGGCACCACGTACTGGACAGACCAGAAACACCTGCCGGACCTGCCTGAACCACCTGCTGAGCACACCGGAACAACTTGCTCGACTCGCTGGAGCCACCTGCTGGACACCCCAAAATCACCAGCCAGCTATGCCAGAACCACTTGCCGTACACTCCGGAATCACCTGCTGGTTACACCAGAGCCACTTGGTGGACAATCCAGAATCACCTGCCGGACATGCCAGAACCACCTGTCACACATGCCGGAACCACGTGCCTGACACGCCGGAACCACCTCGCGGACAGACCGGAACCACCTACCAGACATGCCTGAACCACCTGCCGGACACGCCAAAATCACCTGCGGGCTAGGCCAGAACCACTTGTAGGACTCTCCTGGAGCACCTGCCGGGCATGCGGGAACCACCTCTCAGACGTGCCAGAACCACGCGCGGCACATGACGGAACCCATTACCGGACAGACCGGAACCACCTGCCGGACACGCCAGAATCACCTGCCAAGAACACCGGAACCACCTGAACAGCTCGCCAGAAACACCTGCCGGACATGCCAAAATCACCTGCCGGCTACACCAGAACCTCTTGCCGGACACTCCGGAATCACCTGCCAGACATGATGCAACCAAATGTCAGACGTGCCAGAACCACGTGCCAGAGACACCGGATGCAACTGCCGAGCATGCCGGAACCTCCTGCTCAACTCGCTGTAACCACCTGCCGGGGACGCCAAAATCACCTGTCAGCTAGGCCAGAACCACGTGGCGGACTCTATGGAATCACCCGCCGGGCATGCCGGAACCAGCTCTCAGACGTGCCAGAAGCACGTGCCGGACACGCCGGAACCACCTACTAGAGAGACCGGAACCACCTGCCAGACCCGCCTGAACCACCTGCTGAGTACGCTGGAACAACCTGCTCTACTCGCTGGAGCCACCTGCTGGACACGCCAAAATCACCTGATGGCTACGCCAGCACCACTCGGCAGACAAGCCAGAATCACCTGCAGGGTATGCCGGAACCACCTCTCAGACGTGCCAGAACCCCTTGTCGGACACTCCGGAATCACCTGTCAGGCATGCCGGAACCACCTCTCGAACGTGCCAGAATGACGTGCCAGAGACACCGGATGCACCTGCCGAGCACGCCGGAACCTCCTCTTCGACTCGCCGGAACCACCAGCCAGAGACGCCAAAATCCCCTGCCAGGTAGGCCAGAATCACATGGCGGACGCTCCGGAATCTCCCGCCGGGAAGGTAGGAACCACCTCTCAAACATACTGGAAGCACGTGCCGGACATGCCGGCACCACGTACTGGACAGACCAGAAACACCTGCCGGACCTGCCTGAACCACCTGCTGAGCACACCGGAACAACTTGCTCGACTCGCTGGAGCCACCTGCTGGACACCCCAAAATCACCAGCCAGCTATGCCAGAACCACTTGCCGTACACTCCGGAATCACCTGCTGGTTACACCAGAGCCACTTGGTGGACAATCCAGAATCACCTGCCGGACATGCCAGAACCACCTGTCACACATGCCGGAACCACGTGCCTGACACGCCGGAACCACCTCGCGGACAGACCGGAACCACCTACCAGACATGCCTGAACCACCTGCCGGACACGCCAAAATCACCTGCGGGCTAGGCCAGAACCACTTGTAGGACTCTCCTGGAGCACCTGCCGGGCATGCGGGAACCACCTCTCAGACGTGCCAGAACCACGCGCGGCACATGACGGAACCCATTACCGGACAGACCGGAACCACCTGCCGGACACGCCAGAATCACCTGCCAAGAACACCGGAACCACCTGAACAGCTCGCCAGAAACACCTGCCGGACATGCCAAAATCACCTGCCGGCTACACCAGAACCTCTTGCCGGACACTCCGGAATCACCTGCCAGACATGATGCAACCAAATGTCAGACGTGCCAGAACCACGTGCCAGAGACACCGGATGCAACTGCCGAGCATGCCGGAACCTCCTGCTCAACTCGCTGTAACCACCTGCCGGGGACGCCAAAATCACCTGTCAGCTAGGCCAGAACCACGTGGCGGACTCTATGGAATCACCCGCCGGGCATGCCGGAACCAGCTCTCAGACGTGCCAGAAGCACGTGCCGGACACGCCGGAACCACCTACTAGAGAGACCGGAACCACCTGCCAGACCCGCCTGAACCACCTGCTGAGTACGCTGGAACAACCTGCTCTACTCGCTGGAGCCACCTGCTGGACACGCCAAAATCACCTGATGGCTACGCCAGCACCACTCGGCAGACAAGCCAGAATCACCTGCAGGGTATGCCGGAACCACCTCTCAGACGTGCCAGAACCCCTTGTCGGACACTCCGGAATCACCTGTCAGGCATGCCGGAACCACCTCTCGAACGTGCCAGAATGACGTGCCAGAGACACCGGATGCACCTGCCGAGCACGCCGGAACCTCCTCTTCGACTCGCCGGAACCACCAGCCAGAGACGCCAAAATCCCCTGCCAGGTAGGCCAGAATCACATGGCGGACGCTCCGGAATCTCCCGCCGGGAAGGTAGGAACCACCTCTCAAACATACTGGAAGCACGTGCCGGACATGCCGGCACCACGTACTGGACAGACCAGAAACACCTGCCGGACCTGCCTGAACCACCTGCTGAGCACACCGGAACAACTTGCTCGACTCGCTGGAGCCACCTGCTGGACACCCCAAAATCACCAGCCAGCTATGCCAGAACCACTTGCCGTACACTCCGGAATCACCTGCTGGTTACACCAGAGCCACTTGGTGGACAATCCAGAATCACCTGCCGGACATGCCAGAACCACCTGTCACACATGCCGGAACCACGTGCCTGACACGCCGGAACCACCTCGCGGACAGACCGGAACCACCTACCAGACATGCCTGAACCACCTGCCGAGCATGCCGGAACCACCTGCCGGACACGCCAAAATCACCTGCGGGCTAGGCCAGAACCACTTGTAGGACTCTCCTGGAGCACCTGCCGGGCATGCGGGAACCACCTCTCAGACGTGCCAGAACCACGCGCGGCACATGACGGAACCCATTACCGGACAGACCGGAACCACCTGCCGGACACGCCAGAATCACCTGCCAAGAACACCGGAACCACCTGAACAGCTCGCCAGAAACACCTGCCGGACATGCCAAAATCACCTGCCGGCTACACCAGAACCTCTTGCCGGACACTCCGGAATCACCTGCCAGACATGATGCAACCAAATGTCAGACGTGCCAGAACCACGTGCCAGAGACACCGGATGCAACTGCCGAGCATGCCGGAACCTCCTGCTCAACTCGCTGTAACCACCTGCCGGGGACGCCAAAATCACCTGTCAGCTAGGCCAGAACCACGTGGCGGACTCTATGGAATCACCCGCCGGGCATGCCGGAACCAGCTCTCAGACGTGCCAGAAGCACGTGCCGGACACGCCGGAACCACCTACTAGAGAGACCGGAACCACCTGCCAGACCCGCCTGAACCACCTGCTGAGTACGCTGGAACAACCTGCTCTACTCGCTGGAGCCACCTGCTGGACACGCCAAAATCACCTGATGGCTACGCCAGCACCACTCGGCAGACAAGCCAGAATCACCTGCAGGGTATGCCGGAACCACCTCTCAGACGTGCCAGAACCCCTTGTCGGACACTCCGGAATCACCTGTCAGGCATGCCGGAACCACCTCTCGAACGTGCCAGAATGACGTGCCAGAGACACCGGATGCACCTGCCGAGCACGCCGGAACCTCCTCTTCGACTCGCCGGAACCACCAGCCAGAGACGCCAAAATCCCCTGCCAGGTAGGCCAGAATCACATGGCGGACGCTCCGGAATCTCCCGCCGGGAAGGTAGGAACCACCTCTCAAACATACTGGAAGCACGTGCCGGACATGCCGGCACCACGTACTGGACAGACCAGAAACACCTGCCGGACCTGCCTGAACCACCTGCTGAGCACACCGGAACAACTTGCTCGACTCGCTGGAGCCACCTGCTGGACACCCCAAAATCACCAGCCAGCTATGCCAGAACCACTTGCCGTACACTCCGGAATCACCTGCTGGTTACACCAGAGCCACTTGGTGGACAATCCAGAATCACCTGCCGGACATGCCAGAACCACCTGTCACACATGCCGGAACCACGTGCCTGACACGCCGGAACCACCTCGCGGACAGACCGGAACCACCTACCAGACATGCCTGAACCACCTGCCGGACACGCCAAAATCACCTGCGGGCTAGGCCAGAACCACTTGTAGGACTCTCCTGGAGCACCTGCCGGGCATGCGGGAACCACCTCTCAGACGTGCCAGAACCACGCGCGGCACATGACGGAACCCATTACCGGACAGACCGGAACCACCTGCCGGACACGCCAGAATCACCTGCCAAGAACACCGGAACCACCTGAACAGCTCGCCAGAAACACCTGCCGGACATGCCAAAATCACCTGCCGGCTACACCAGAACCTCTTGCCGGACACTCCGGAATCACCTGCCAGACATGATGCAACCAAATGTCAGACGTGCCAGAACCACGTGCCAGAGACACCGGATGCAACTGCCGAGCATGCCGGAACCTCCTGCTCAACTCGCTGTAACCACCTGCCGGGGACGCCAAAATCACCTGTCAGCTAGGCCAGAACCACGTGGCGGACTCTATGGAATCACCCGCCGGGCATGCCGGAACCAGCTCTCAGACGTGCCAGAAGCACGTGCCGGACACGCCGGAACCACCTACTAGAGAGACCGGAACCACCTGCCAGACCCGCCTGAACCACCTGCTGAGTACGCTGGAACAACCTGCTCTACTCGCTGGAGCCACCTGCTGGACACGCCAAAATCACCTGATGGCTACGCCAGCACCACTCGGCAGACAAGCCAGAATCACCTGCAGGGTATGCCGGAACCACCTCTCAGACGTGCCAGAACCCCTTGTCGGACACTCCGGAATCACCTGTCAGGCATGCCGGAACCACCTCTCGAACGTGCCAGAATGACGTGCCAGAGACACCGGATGCACCTGCCGAGCACGCCGGAACCTCCTCTTCGACTCGCCGGAACCACCAGCCAGAGACGCCAAAATCCCCTGCCAGGTAGGCCAGAATCACATGGCGGACGCTCCGGAATCTCCCGCCGGGAAGGTAGGAACCACCTCTCAAACATACTGGAAGCACGTGCCGGACATGCCGGCACCACGTACTGGACAGACCAGAAACACCTGCCGGACCTGCCTGAACCACCTGCTGAGCACACCGGAACAACTTGCTCGACTCGCTGGAGCCACCTGCTGGACACCCCAAAATCACCAGCCAGCTATGCCAGAACCACTTGCCGTACACTCCGGAATCACCTGCTGGTTACACCAGAGCCACTTGGTGGACAATCCAGAATCACCTGCCGGACATGCCAGAACCACCTGTCACACATGCCGGAACCACGTGCCTGACACGCCGGAACCACCTCGCGGACAGACCGGAACCACCTACCAGACATGCCTGAACCACCTGCCGGACACGCCAAAATCACCTGCGGGCTAGGCCAGAACCACTTGTAGGACTCTCCTGGAGCACCTGCCGGGCATGCGGGAACCACCTCTCAGACGTGCCAGAACCACGCGCGGCACATGACGGAACCCATTACCGGACAGACCGGAACCACCTGCCGGACACGCCAGAATCACCTGCCAAGAACACCGGAACCACCTGAACAGCTCGCCAGAAACACCTGCCGGACATGCCAAAATCACCTGCCGGCTACACCAGAACCTCTTGCCGGACACTCCGGAATCACCTGCCAGACATGATGCAACCAAATGTCAGACGTGCCAGAACCACGTGCCAGAGACACCGGATGCAACTGCCGAGCATGCCGGAACCTCCTGCTCAACTCGCTGTAACCACCTGCCGGGGACGCCAAAATCACCTGTCAGCTAGGCCAGAACCACGTGGCGGACTCTATGGAATCACCCGCCGGGCATGCCGGAACCAGCTCTCAGACGTGCCAGAAGCACGTGCCGGACACGCCGGAACCACCTACTAGAGAGACCGGAACCACCTGCCAGACCCGCCTGAACCACCTGCTGAGTACGCTGGAACAACCTGCTCTACTCGCTGGAGCCACCTGCTGGACACGCCAAAATCACCTGATGGCTACGCCAGCACCACTCGGCAGACAAGCCAGAATCACCTGCAGGGTATGCCGGAACCACCTCTCAGACGTGCCAGAACCCCTTGTCGGACACTCCGGAATCACCTGTCAGGCATGCCGGAACCACCTCTCGAACGTGCCAGAATGACGTGCCAGAGACACCGGATGCACCTGCCGAGCACGCCGGAACCTCCTCTTCGACTCGCCGGAACCACCAGCCAGAGACGCCAAAATCCCCTGCCAGGTAGGCCAGAATCACATGGCGGACGCTCCGGAATCTCCCGCCGGGAAGGTAGGAACCACCTCTCAAACATACTGGAAGCACGTGCCGGACATGCCGGCACCACGTACTGGACAGACCAGAAACACCTGCCGGACCTGCCTGAACCACCTGCTGAGCACACCGGAACAACTTGCTCGACTCGCTGGAGCCACCTGCTGGACACCCCAAAATCACCAGCCAGCTATGCCAGAACCACTTGCCGTACACTCCGGAATCACCTGCTGGTTACACCAGAGCCACTTGGTGGACAATCCAGAATCACCTGCCGGACATGCCAGAACCACCTGTCACACATGCCGGAACCACGTGCCTGACACGCCGGAACCACCTCGCGGACAGACCGGAACCACCTACCAGACATGCCTGAACCACCTGCCGAGCATGCCGGAACCACCTGCCGGACACGCCAAAATCACCTGCGGGCTAGGCCAGAACCACTTGTAGGACTCTCCTGGAGCACCTGCCGGGCATGCGGGAACCACCTCTCAGACGTGCCAGAACCACGCGCGGCACATGACGGAACCCATTACCGGACAGACCGGAACCACCTGCCGGACACGCCAGAATCACCTGCCAAGAACACCGGAACCACCTGAACAGCTCGCCAGAAACACCTGCCGGACATGCCAAAATCACCTGCCGGCTACACCAGAACCTCTTGCCGGACACTCCGGAATCACCTGCCAGACATGATGCAACCAAATGTCAGACGTGCCAGAACCACGTGCCAGAGACACCGGATGCAACTGCCGAGCATGCCGGAACCTCCTGCTCAACTCGCTGTAACCACCTGCCGGGGACGCCAAAATCACCTGTCAGCTAGGCCAGAACCACGTGGCGGACTCTATGGAATCACCCGCCGGGCATGCCGGAACCAGCTCTCAGACGTGCCAGAAGCACGTGCCGGACACGCCGGAACCACCTACTAGAGAGACCGGAACCACCTGCCAGACCCGCCTGAACCACCTGCTGAGTACGCTGGAACAACCTGCTCTACTCGCTGGAGCCACCTGCTGGACACGCCAAAATCACCTGATGGCTACGCCAGCACCACTCGGCAGACAAGCCAGAATCACCTGCAGGGTATGCCGGAACCACCTCTCAGACGTGCCAGAACCCCTTGTCGGACACTCCGGAATCACCTGTCAGGCATGCCGGAACCACCTCTCGAACGTGCCAGAATGACGTGCCAGAGACACCGGATGCACCTGCCGAGCACGCCGGAACCTCCTCTTCGACTCGCCGGAACCACCAGCCAGAGACGCCAAAATCCCCTGCCAGGTAGGCCAGAATCACATGGCGGACGCTCCGGAATCTCCCGCCGGGAAGGTAGGAACCACCTCTCAAACATACTGGAAGCACGTGCCGGACATGCCGGCACCACGTACTGGACAGACCAGAAACACCTGCCGGACCTGCCTGAACCACCTGCTGAGCACACCGGAACAACTTGCTCGACTCGCTGGAGCCACCTGCTGGACACCCCAAAATCACCAGCCAGCTATGCCAGAACCACTTGCCGTACACTCCGGAATCACCTGCTGGTTACACCAGAGCCACTTGGTGGACAATCCAGAATCACCTGCCGGACATGCCAGAACCACCTGTCACACATGCCGGAACCACGTGCCTGACACGCCGGAACCACCTCGCGGACAGACCGGAACCACCTACCAGACATGCCTGAACCACCTGCCGAGCATGCCAGAACCACCTGCCGGACACGCCAAAATCACCTGCGGGCTAGGCCAGAACCACTTGTAGGACTCTCCTGGAGCACCTGCCGGGCATGCGGGAACCACCTCTCAGACGTGCCAGAACCACGCGCGGCACATGACGGAACCCATTACCGGACAGACCGGAACCACCTGCCGGACACGCCAGAATCACCTGCCAAGAACACCGGAACCACCTGAACAGCTCGCCAGAAACACCTGCCGGACATGCCAAAATCACCTGCCGGCTACACCAGAACCTCTTGCCGGACACTCCGGAATCACCTGCCAGACATGATGCAACCAAATGTCAGACATGCCAGAACCACGTGCCAGAGACACCGGATGCAACTGCCGAGCATGCCGGAACCTCCTGCTCAACTCGCTGTAACCACCTGCCGGGGACGCCAAAATCACCTGTCATTAGGCCAGAACCACGTGGCGGACTCTATGGAATCACCCGCCGGGCATGCCGGAACCAGCTCTCAGACGTGCCAGAAGCACGTGCCGGACACGCCGGAACCACCTACTAGAGAGACCGGAACCACCTGCCAGACCCGCCTGAACCACCTGCTGAGTACGCTGGAACAACCTGCTCTACTCGCTGGAGCCACCTGCTGGACACGCCAAAATCACCTGATGGCTACGCCAGCACCACTCGGCAGACAAGCCAGAATCACCTGCAGGGTATGCCGGAACCACCTCTCAGACGTGCCAGAACCCCTTGTCGGACACTCCGGAATCACCTGTCAGGCATGCCGGAACCACCTCTCGAACGTGCCAGAATGACGTGCCAGAGACACCGGATGCACCTGCCGAGCACGCCGGAACCTCCTCTTCGACTCGCCGGAACCACCAGCCAGAGACGCCAAAATCCCCTGCCAGGTAGGCCAGAATCACATGGCGGACGCTCCGGAATCTCCCGCCGGGAAGGTAGGAACCACCTCTCAAACATACTGGAAGCACGTGCCGGACATGCCGGCACCACGTACTGGACAGACCAGAAACACCTGCCGGACCTGCCTGAACCACCTGCTGAGCACACCGGAACAACTTGCTCGACTCGCTGGAGCCACCTGCTGGACACCCCAAAATCACCAGCCAGCTATGCCAGAACCACTTGCCGTACACTCCGGAATCACCTGCTGGTTACACCAGAGCCACTTGGTGGACAATCCAGAATCACCTGCCGGACATGCCAGAACCACCTGTCACACATGCCGGAACCACGTGCCTGACACGCCGGAACCACCTCGCGGACAGACCGGAACCACCTACCAGACATGCCTGAACCACCTGCCGAGCATGCCAGAACCACCTGCCGGACACGCCAAAATCACCTGCGGGCTAGGCCAGAACCACTTGTAGGACTCTCCTGGAGCACCTGCCGGGCATGCGGGAACCACCTCTCAGACGTGCCAGAACCACGCGCGGCACATGACGGAACCCATTACCGGACAGACCGGAACCACCTGCCGGACACGCCAGAATCACCTGCCAAGAACACCGGAACCACCTGAACAGCTCGCCAGAAACACCTGCCGGACATGCCAAAATCACCTGCCGGCTACACCAGAACCTCTTGCCGGACACTCCGGAATCACCTGCCAGACATGATGCAACCAAATGTCAGACATGCCAGAACCACGTGCCAGAGACACCGGATGCAACTGCCGAGCATGCCGGAACCTCCTGCTCAACTCGCTGTAACCACCTGCCGGGGACGCCAAAATCACCTGTCATTAGGCCAGAACCACGTGGCGGACTCTATGGAATCACCCGCCGGGCATGCCGGAACCAGCTCTCAGACGTGCCAGAAGCACGTGCCGGACACGCCGGAACCACCTACTAGAGAGACCGGAACCACCTGCCAGACCCGCCTGAACCACCTGCTGAGTACGCTGGAACAACCTGCTCTACTCGCTGGAGCCACCTGCTGGACACGCCAAAATCACCTGATGGCTACGCCAGCACCACTCGGCAGACAAGCCAGAATCACCTGCAGGGTATGCCGGAACCACCTCTCAGACGTGCCAGAACCCCTTGTCGGACACTCCGGAATCACCTGTCAGGCATGCCGGAACCACCTCTCGAACGTGCCAGAATGACGTGCCAGAGACACCGGATGCACCTGCCGAGCACGCCGGAACCTCCTCTTCGACTCGCCGGAACCACCAGCCAGAGACGCCAAAATCCCCTGCCAGGTAGGCCAGAATCACATGGCGGACGCTCCGGAATCTCCCGCCGGGAAGGTAGGAACCACCTCTCAAACATACTGGAAGCACGTGCCGGACATGCCGGCACCACGTACTGGACAGACCAGAAACACCTGCCGGACCTGCCTGAACCACCTGCTGAGCACACCGGAACAACTTGCTCGACTCGCTGGAGCCACCTGCTGGACACCCCAAAATCACCAGCCAGCTATGCCAGAACCACTTGCCGTACACTCCGGAATCACCTGCTGGTTACACCAGAGCCACTTGGTGGACAATCCAGAATCACCTGCCGGACATGCCAGAACCACCTGTCACACATGCCGGAACCACGTGCCTGACACGCCGGAACCACCTCGCGGACAGACCGGAACCACCTACCAGACATGCCGGAACCACCTGCCGGACACGCCAAAATCACCTGCGGGCTAGGCCAGAACCACTTGTAGGACTCTCCTGGAGCACCTGCCGGGCATGCGGGAACCACCTCTCAGACGTGCCAGAACCACGCGCGGCACATGACGGAACCCATTACCGGACAGACCGGAACCACCTGCCGGACACGCCAGAATCACCTGCCAAGAACACCGGAACCACCTGAACAGCTCGCCAGAAACACCTGCCGGACATGCCAAAATCACCTGCCGGCTACACCAGAACCTCTTGCCGGACACTCCGGAATCACCTGCCAGACATGATGCAACCAAATGTCAGACGTGCCAGAACCACGTGCCAGAGACACCGGATGCAACTGCCGAGCATGCCGGAACCTCCTGCTCAACTCGCTGTAACCACCTGCCGGGGACGCCAAAATCACCTGTCAGCTAGGCCAGAACCACGTGGCGGACTCTATGGAATCACCCGCCGGGCATGCCGGAACCAGCTCTCAGACGTGCCAGAAGCACGTGCCGGACACGCCGGAACCACCTACTAGAGAGACCGGAACCACCTGCCAGACCCGCCTGAACCACCTGCTGAGTACGCTGGAACAACCTGCTCTACTCGCTGGAGCCACCTGCTGGACACGCCAAAATCACCTGATGGCTACGCCAGCACCACTCGGCAGACAAGCCAGAATCACCTGCAGGGTATGCCGGAACCACCTCTCAGACGTGCCAGAACCCCTTGTCGGACACTCCGGAATCACCTGTCAGGCATGCCGGAACCACCTCTCGAACGTGCCAGAATGACGTGCCAGAGACACCGGATGCACCTGCCGAGCACGCCGGAACCTCCTCTTCGACTCGCCGGAACCACCAGCCAGAGACGCCAAAATCCCCTGCCAGGTAGGCCAGAATCACATGGCGGACGCTCCGGAATCTCCCGCCGGGAAGGTAGGAACCACCTCTCAAACATACTGGAAGCACGTGCCGGACATGCCGGCACCACGTACTGGACAGACCAGAAACACCTGCCGGACCTGCCTGAACCACCTGCTGAGCACACCGGAACAACTTGCTCGACTCGCTGGAGCCACCTGCTGGACACCCCAAAATCACCAGCCAGCTATGCCAGAACCACTTGCCGTACACTCCGGAATCACCTGCTGGTTACACCAGAGCCACTTGGTGGACAATCCAGAATCACCTGCCGGACATGCCAGAACCACCTGTCACACATGCCGGAACCACGTGCCTGACACGCCGGAACCACCTCGCGGACAGACCGGAACCACCTACCAGACATGCCTGAACCACCTGCCGAGCATGCCGGAACCACCTGCCGGACACGCCAAAATCACCTGCGGGCTAGGCCAGAACCACTTGTAGGACTCTCCTGGAGCACCTGCCGGGCATGCGGGAACCACCTCTCAGACGTGCCAGAACCACGCGCGGCACATGACGGAACCCATTACCGGACAGACCGGAACCACCTGCCGGACACGCCAGAATCACCTGCCAAGAACACCGGAACCACCTGAACAGCTCGCCAGAAACACCTGCCGGACATGCCAAAATCACCTGCCGGCTACACCAGAACCTCTTGCCGGACACTCCGGAATCACCTGCCAGACATGATGCAACCAAATGTCAGACGTGCCAGAACCACGTGCCAGAGACACCGGATGCAACTGCCGAGCATGCCGGAACCTCCTGCTCAACTCGCTGTAACCACCTGCCGGGGACGCCAAAATCACCTGTCAGCTAGGCCAGAACCACGTGGCGGACTCTATGGAATCACCCGCCGGGCATGCCGGAACCAGCTCTCAGACGTGCCAGAAGCACGTGCCGGACACGCCGGAACCACCTACTAGAGAGACCGGAACCACCTGCCAGACCCGCCTGAACCACCTGCTGAGTACGCTGGAACAACCTGCTCTACTCGCTGGAGCCACCTGCTGGACACGCCAAAATCACCTGATGGCTACGCCAGCACCACTCGGCAGACAAGCCAGAATCACCTGCAGGGTATGCCGGAACCACCTCTCAGACGTGCCAGAACCCCTTGTCGGACACTCCGGAATCACCTGTCAGGCATGCCGGAACCACCTCTCGAACGTGCCAGAATGACGTGCCAGAGACACCGGATGCACCTGCCGAGCACGCCGGAACCTCCTCTTCGACTCGCCGGAACCACCAGCCAGAGACGCCAAAATCCCCTGCCAGGTAGGCCAGAATCACATGGCGGACGCTCCGGAATCTCCCGCCGGGAAGGTAGGAACCACCTCTCAAACATACTGGAAGCACGTGCCGGACATGCCGGCACCACGTACTGGACAGACCAGAAACACCTGCCGGACCTGCCTGAACCACCTGCTGAGCACACCGGAACAACTTGCTCGACTCGCTGGAGCCACCTGCTGGACACCCCAAAATCACCAGCCAGCTATGCCAGAACCACTTGCCGTACACTCCGGAATCACCTGCTGGTTACACCAGAGCCACTTGGTGGACAATCCAGAATCACCTGCCGGACATGCCAGAACCACCTGTCACACATGCCGGAACCACGTGCCTGACACGCCGGAACCACCTCGCGGACAGACCGGAACCACCTACCAGACATGCCTGAACCACCTGCCGGACACGCCAAAATCACCTGCGGGCTAGGCCAGAACCACTTGTAGGACTCTCCTGGAGCACCTGCCGGGCATGCGGGAACCACCTCTCAGACGTGCCAGAACCACGCGCGGCACATGACGGAACCCATTACCGGACAGACCGGAACCACCTGCCGGACACGCCAGAATCACCTGCCAAGAACACCGGAACCACCTGAACAGCTCGCCAGAAACACCTGCCGGACATGCCAAAATCACCTGCCGGCTACACCAGAACCTCTTGCCGGACACTCCGGAATCACCTGCCAGACATGATGCAACCAAATGTCAGACGTGCCAGAACCACGTGCCAGAGACACCGGATGCAACTGCCGAGCATGCCGGAACCTCCTGCTCAACTCGCTGTAACCACCTGCCGGGGACGCCAAAATCACCTGTCAGCTAGGCCAGAACCACGTGGCGGACTCTATGGAATCACCCGCCGGGCATGCCGGAACCAGCTCTCAGACGTGCCAGAAGCACGTGCCGGACACGCCGGAACCACCTACTAGAGAGACCGGAACCACCTGCCAGACCCGCCTGAACCACCTGCTGAGTACGCTGGAACAACCTGCTCTACTCGCTGGAGCCACCTGCTGGACACGCCAAAATCACCTGATGGCTACGCCAGCACCACTCGGCAGACAAGCCAGAATCACCTGCAGGGTATGCCGGAACCACCTCTCAGACGTGCCAGAACCCCTTGTCGGACACTCCGGAATCACCTGTCAGGCATGCCGGAACCACCTCTCGAACGTGCCAGAATGACGTGCCAGAGACACCGGATGCACCTGCCGAGCACGCCGGAACCTCCTCTTCGACTCGCCGGAACCACCAGCCAGAGACGCCAAAATCCCCTGCCAGGTAGGCCAGAATCACATGGCGGACGCTCCGGAATCTCCCGCCGGGAAGGTAGGAACCACCTCTCAAACATACTGGAAGCACGTGCCGGACATGCCGGCACCACGTACTGGACAGACCAGAAACACCTGCCGGACCTGCCTGAACCACCTGCTGAGCACACCGGAACAACTTGCTCGACTCGCTGGAGCCACCTGCTGGACACCCCAAAATCACCAGCCAGCTATGCCAGAACCACTTGCCGTACACTCCGGAATCACCTGCTGGTTACACCAGAGCCACTTGGTGGACAATCCAGAATCACCTGCCGGACATGCCAGAACCACCTGTCACACATGCCGGAACCACGTGCCTGACACGCCGGAACCACCTCGCGGACAGACCGGAACCACCTACCAGACATGCCTGAACCACCTGCCGGACACGCCAAAATCACCTGCGGGCTAGGCCAGAACCACTTGTAGGACTCTCCTGGAGCACCTGCCGGGCATGCGGGAACCACCTCTCAGACGTGCCAGAACCACGCGCGGCACATGACGGAACCCATTACCGGACAGACCGGAACCACCTGCCGGACACGCCAGAATCACCTGCCAAGAACACCGGAACCACCTGAACAGCTCGCCAGAAACACCTGCCGGACATGCCAAAATCACCTGCCGGCTACACCAGAACCTCTTGCCGGACACTCCGGAATCACCTGCCAGACATGATGCAACCAAATGTCAGACGTGCCAGAACCACGTGCCAGAGACACCGGATGCAACTGCCGAGCATGCCGGAACCTCCTGCTCAACTCGCTGTAACCACCTGCCGGGGACGCCAAAATCACCTGTCAGCTAGGCCAGAACCACGTGGCGGACTCTATGGAATCACCCGCCGGGCATGCCGGAACCAGCTCTCAGACGTGCCAGAAGCACGTGCCGGACACGCCGGAACCACCTACTAGAGAGACCGGAACCACCTGCCAGACCCGCCTGAACCACCTGCTGAGTACGCTGGAACAACCTGCTCTACTCGCTGGAGCCACCTGCTGGACACGCCAAAATCACCTGATGGCTACGCCAGCACCACTCGGCAGACAAGCCAGAATCACCTGCAGGGTATGCCGGAACCACCTCTCAGACGTGCCAGAACCCCTTGTCGGACACTCCGGAATCACCTGTCAGGCATGCCGGAACCACCTCTCGAACGTGCCAGAATGACGTGCCAGAGACACCGGATGCACCTGCCGAGCACGCCGGAACCTCCTCTTCGACTCGCCGGAACCACCAGCCAGAGACGCCAAAATCCCCTGCCAGGTAGGCCAGAATCACATGGCGGACGCTCCGGAATCTCCCGCCGGGAAGGTAGGAACCACCTCTCAAACATACTGGAAGCACGTGCCGGACATGCCGGCACCACGTACTGGACAGACCAGAAACACCTGCCGGACCTGCCTGAACCACCTGCTGAGCACACCGGAACAACTTGCTCGACTCGCTGGAGCCACCTGCTGGACACCCCAAAATCACCAGCCAGCTATGCCAGAACCACTTGCCGTACACTCCGGAATCACCTGCTGGTTACACCAGAGCCACTTGGTGGACAATCCAGAATCACCTGCCGGACATGCCAGAACCACCTGTCACACATGCCGGAACCACGTGCCTGACACGCCGGAACCACCTCGCGGACAGACCGGAACCACCTACCAGACATGCCTGAACCACCTGCCGGACACGCCAAAATCACCTGCGGGCTAGGCCAGAACCACTTGTAGGACTCTCCTGGAGCACCTGCCGGGCATGCGGGAACCACCTCTCAGACGTGCCAGAACCACGCGCGGCACATGACGGAACCCATTACCGGACAGACCGGAACCACCTGCCGGACACGCCAGAATCACCTGCCAAGAACACCGGAACCACCTGAACAGCTCGCCAGAAACACCTGCCGGACATGCCAAAATCACCTGCCGGCTACACCAGAACCTCTTGCCGGACACTCCGGAATCACCTGCCAGACATGATGCAACCAAATGTCAGACGTGCCAGAACCACGTGCCAGAGACACCGGATGCAACTGCCGAGCATGCCGGAACCTCCTGCTCAACTCGCTGTAACCACCTGCCGGGGACGCCAAAATCACCTGTCAGCTAGGCCAGAACCACGTGGCGGACTCTATGGAATCACCCGCCGGGCATGCCGGAACCAGCTCTCAGACGTGCCAGAAGCACGTGCCGGACACGCCGGAACCACCTACTAGAGAGACCGGAACCACCTGCCAGACCCGCCTGAACCACCTGCTGAGTACGCTGGAACAACCTGCTCTACTCGCTGGAGCCACCTGCTGGACACGCCAAAATCACCTGATGGCTACGCCAGCACCACTCGGCAGACAAGCCAGAATCACCTGCAGGGTATGCCGGAACCACCTCTCAGACGTGCCAGAACCCCTTGTCGGACACTCCGGAATCACCTGTCAGGCATGCCGGAACCACCTCTCGAACGTGCCAGAATGACGTGCCAGAGACACCGGATGCACCTGCCGAGCACGCCGGAACCTCCTCTTCGACTCGCCGGAACCACCAGCCAGAGACGCCAAAATCCCCTGCCAGGTAGGCCAGAATCACATGGCGGACGCTCCGGAATCTCCCGCCGGGAAGGTAGGAACCACCTCTCAAACATACTGGAAGCACGTGCCGGACATGCCGGCACCACGTACTGGACAGACCAGAAACACCTGCCGGACCTGCCTGAACCACCTGCTGAGCACACCGGAACAACTTGCTCGACTCGCTGGAGCCACCTGCTGGACACCCCAAAATCACCAGCCAGCTATGCCAGAACCACTTGCCGTACACTCCGGAATCACCTGCTGGTTACACCAGAGCCACTTGGTGGACAATCCAGAATCACCTGCCGGACATGCCAGAACCACCTGTCACACATGCCGGAACCACGTGCCTGACACGCCGGAACCACCTCGCGGACAGACCGGAACCACCTACCAGACATGCCTGAACCACCTGCCGGACACGCCAAAATCACCTGCGGGCTAGGCCAGAACCACTTGTAGGACTCTCCTGGAGCACCTGCCGGGCATGCGGGAACCACCTCTCAGACGTGCCAGAACCACGCGCGGCACATGACGGAACCCATTACCGGACAGACCGGAACCACCTGCCGGACACGCCAGAATCACCTGCCAAGAACACCGGAACCACCTGAACAGCTCGCCAGAAACACCTGCCGGACATGCCAAAATCACCTGCCGGCTACACCAGAACCTCTTGCCGGACACTCCGGAATCACCTGCCAGACATGATGCAACCAAATGTCAGACGTGCCAGAACCACGTGCCAGAGACACCGGATGCAACTGCCGAGCATGCCGGAACCTCCTGCTCAACTCGCTGTAACCACCTGCCGGGGACGCCAAAATCACCTGTCATTAGGCCAGAACCACGTGGCGGACTCTATGGAATCACCCGCCGGGCATGCCGGAACCAGCTCTCAGACGTGCCAGAAGCACGTGCCGGACACGCCGGAACCACCTACTAGAGAGACCGGAACCACCTGCCAGACCCGCCTGAACCACCTGCTGAGTACGCTGGAACAACCTGCTCTACTCGCTGGAGCCACCTGCTGGACACGCCAAAATCACCTGATGGCTACGCCAGCACCACTCGGCAGACAAGCCAGAATCACCTGCAGGGTATGCCGGAACCACCTCTCAGACGTGCCAGAACCCCTTGTCGGACACTCCGGAATCACCTGTCAGGCATGCCGGAACCACCTCTCGAACGTGCCAGAATGACGTGCCAGAGACACCGGATGCACCTGCCGAGCACGCCGGAACCTCCTCTTCGACTCGCCGGAACCACCAGCCAGAGACGCCAAAATCCCCTGCCAGGTAGGCCAGAATCACATGGCGGACGCTCCGGAATCTCCCGCCGGGAAGGTAGGAACCACCTCTCAAACATACTGGAAGCACGTGCCGGACATGCCGGCACCACGTACTGGACAGACCAGAAACACCTGCCGGACCTGCCTGAACCACCTGCTGAGCACACCGGAACAACTTGCTCGACTCGCTGGAGCCACCTGCTGGACACCCCAAAATCACCAGCCAGCTATGCCAGAACCACTTGCCGTACACTCCGGAATCACCTGCTGGTTACACCAGAGCCACTTGGTGGACAATCCAGAATCACCTGCCGGACATGCCAGAACCACCTGTCACACATGCCGGAACCACGTGCCTGACACGCCGGAACCACCTCGCGGACAGACCGGAACCACCTACCAGACATGCCTGAACCACCTGCCGAGCATGCCGGAACCACCTGCCGGACACGCCAAAATCACCTGCGGGCTAGGCCAGAACCACTTGTAGGACTCTCCTGGAGCACCTGCCGGGCATGCGGGAACCACCTCTCAGACGTGCCAGAACCACGCGCGGCACATGACGGAACCCATTACCGGACAGACCGGAACCACCTGCCGGACACGCCAGAATCACCTGCCAAGAACACCGGAACCACCTGAACAGCTCGCCAGAAACACCTGCCGGACATGCCAAAATCACCTGCCGGCTACACCAGAACCTCTTGCCGGACACTCCGGAATCACCTGCCAGACATGATGCAACCAAATGTCAGACGTGCCAGAACCACGTGCCAGAGACACCGGATGCAACTGCCGAGCATGCCGGAACCTCCTGCTCAACTCGCTGTAACCACCTGCCGGGGACGCCAAAATCACCTGTCAGCTAGGCCAGAACCACGTGGCGGACTCTATGGAATCACCCGCCGGGCATGCCGGAACCAGCTCTCAGACGTGCCAGAAGCACGTGCCGGACACGCCGGAACCACCTACTAGAGAGACCGGAACCACCTGCCAGACCCGCCTGAACCACCTGCTGAGTACGCTGGAACAACCTGCTCTACTCGCTGGAGCCACCTGCTGGACACGCCAAAATCACCTGATGGCTACGCCAGCACCACTCGGCAGACAAGCCAGAATCACCTGCAGGGTATGCCGGAACCACCTCTCAGACGTGCCAGAACCCCTTGTCGGACACTCCGGAATCACCTGTCAGGCATGCCGGAACCACCTCTCGAACGTGCCAGAATGACGTGCCAGAGACACCGGATGCACCTGCCGAGCACGCCGGAACCTCCTCTTCGACTCGCCGGAACCACCAGCCAGAGACGCCAAAATCCCCTGCCAGGTAGGCCAGAATCACATGGCGGACGCTCCGGAATCTCCCGCCGGGAAGGTAGGAACCACCTCTCAAACATACTGGAAGCACGTGCCGGACATGCCGGCACCACGTACTGGACAGACCAGAAACACCTGCCGGACCTGCCTGAACCACCTGCTGAGCACACCGGAACAACTTGCTCGACTCGCTGGAGCCACCTGCTGGACACCCCAAAATCACCAGCCAGCTATGCCAGAACCACTTGCCGTACACTCCGGAATCACCTGCTGGTTACACCAGAGCCACTTGGTGGACAATCCAGAATCACCTGCCGGACATGCCAGAACCACCTGTCACACATGCCGGAACCACGTGCCTGACACGCCGGAACCACCTCGCGGACAGACCGGAACCACCTACCAGACATGCCTGAACCACCTGCCGAGCATGCCGGAACCACCTGCCGGACACGCCAAAATCACCTGCGGGCTAGGCCAGAACCACTTGTAGGACTCTCCTGGAGCACCTGCCGGGCATGCGGGAACCACCTCTCAGACGTGCCAGAACCACGCGCGGCACATGACGGAACCCATTACCGGACAGACCGGAACCACCTGCCGGACACGCCAGAATCACCTGCCAAGAACACCGGAACCACCTGAACAGCTCGCCAGAAACACCTGCCGGACACGCCAAAATCACCTGCCGGCTACACCAGAACCTCTTGCCGGACACTCCGGAATCACCTGCCAGACATGATGCAACCAAATGTCAGACGTGCCAGAACCACGTGCCAGAGACACCGGATGCAACTGCCGAGCATGCCGGAACCTCCTGCTCAACTCGCTGTAACCACCTGCCGGGGACGCCAAAATCACCTGTCAGCTAGGCCAGAACCACGTGGCGGACTCTATGGAATCACCCGCCGGGCATGCCGGAACCAGCTCTCAGACGTGCCAGAAGCACGTGCCGGACACGCCGGAACCACCTACTAGAGAGACCGGAACCACCTGCCAGACCCGCCTGAACCACCTGCTGAGTACGCTGGAACAACCTGCTCTACTCGCTGGAGCCACCTGCTGGACACGCCAAAATCACCTGATGGCTACGCCAGCACCACTCGGCAGACAAGCCAGAATCACCTGCAGGGTATGCCGGAACCACCTCTCAGACGTGCCAGAACCCCTTGTCGGACACTCCGGAATCACCTGTCAGGCATGCCGGAACCACCTCTCGAACGTGCCAGAATGACGTGCCAGAGACACCGGATGCACCTGCCGAGCACGCCGGAACCTCCTCTTCGACTCGCCGGAACCACCAGCCAGAGACGCCAAAATCCCCTGCCAGGTAGGCCAGAATCACATGGCGGACGCTCCGGAATCTCCCGCCGGGAAGGTAGGAACCACCTCTCAAACATACTGGAAGCACGTGCCGGACATGCCGGCACCACGTACTGGACAGACCAGAAACACCTGCCGGACCTGCCTGAACCACCTGCTGAGCACACCGGAACAACTTGCTCGACTCGCTGGAGCCACCTGCTGGACACCCCAAAATCACCAGCCAGCTATGCCAGAACCACTTGCCGTACACTCCGGAATCACCTGCTGGTTACACCAGAGCCACTTGGTGGACAATCCAGAATCACCTGCCGGACATGCCAGAACCACCTGTCACACATGCCGGAACCACGTGCCTGACACGCCGGAACCACCTCGCGGACAGACCGGAACCACCTACCAGACATGCCTGAACCACCTGCCGAGCATGCCGGAACCACCTGCCGGACACGCCAAAATCACCTGCGGGCTAGGCCAGAACCACTTGTAGGACTCTCCTGGAGCACCTGCCGGGCATGCGGGAACCACCTCTCAGACGTGCCAGAACCACGCGCGGCACATGACGGAACCCATTACCGGACAGACCGGAACCACCTGCCGGACACGCCAGAATCACCTGCCAAGAACACCGGAACCACCTGAACAGCTCGCCAGAAACACCTGCCGGACATGCCAAAATCACCTGCCGGCTACACCAGAACCTCTTGCCGGACACTCCGGAATCACCTGCCAGACATGATGCAACCAAATGTCAGACGTGCCAGAACCACGTGCCAGAGACACCGGATGCAACTGCCGAGCATGCCGGAACCTCCTGCTCAACTCGCTGTAACCACCTGCCGGGGACGCCAAAATCACCTGTCAGCTAGGCCAGAACCACGTGGCGGACTCTATGGAATCACCCGCCGGGCATGCCGGAACCAGCTCTCAGACGTGCCAGAAGCACGTGCCGGACACGCCGGAACCACCTACTAGAGAGACCGGAACCACCTGCCAGACCCGCCTGAACCACCTGCTGAGTACGCTGGAACAACCTGCTCTACTCGCTGGAGCCACCTGCTGGACACGCCAAAATCACCTGATGGCTACGCCAGCACCACTCGGCAGACAAGCCAGAATCACCTGCAGGGTATGCCGGAACCACCTCTCAGACGTGCCAGAACCCCTTGTCGGACACTCCGGAATCACCTGTCAGGCATGCCGGAACCACCTCTCGAACGTGCCAGAATGACGTGCCAGAGACACCGGATGCACCTGCCGAGCACGCCGGAACCTCCTCTTCGACTCGCCGGAACCACCAGCCAGAGACGCCAAAATCCCCTGCCAGGTAGGCCAGAATCACATGGCGGACGCTCCGGAATCTCCCGCCGGGAAGGTAGGAACCACCTCTCAAACATACTGGAAGCACGTGCCGGACATGCCGGCACCACGTACTGGACAGACCAGAAACACCTGCCGGACCTGCCTGAACCACCTGCTGAGCACACCGGAACAACTTGCTCGACTCGCTGGAGCCACCTGCTGGACACCCCAAAATCACCAGCCAGCTATGCCAGAACCACTTGCCGTACACTCCGGAATCACCTGCTGGTTACACCAGAGCCACTTGGTGGACAATCCAGAATCACCTGCCGGACATGCCAGAACCACCTGTCACACATGCCGGAACCACGTGCCTGACACGCCGGAACCACCTCGCGGACAGACCGGAACCACCTACCAGACATGCCTGAACCACCTGCCGAGCATGCCGGAACCACCTGCCGGACACGCCAAAATCACCTGCGGGCTAGGCCAGAACCACTTGTAGGACTCTCCTGGAGCACCTGCCGGGCATGCGGGAACCACCTCTCAGACGTGCCAGAACCACGCGCGGCACATGACGGAACCCATTACCGGACAGACCGGAACCACCTGCCGGACACGCCAGAATCACCTGCCAAGAACACCGGAACCACCTGAACAGCTCGCCAGAAACACCTGCCGGACACGCCAAAATCACCTGCCGGCTACACCAGAACCTCTTGCCGGACACTCCGGAATCACCTGCCAGACATGATGCAACCAAATGTCAGACGTGCCAGAACCACGTGCCAGAGACACCGGATGCAACTGCCGAGCATGCCGGAACCTCCTGCTCAACTCGCTGTAACCACCTGCCGGGGACGCCAAAATCACCTGTCAGCTAGGCCAGAACCACGTGGCGGACTCTATGGAATCACCCGCCGGGCATGCCGGAACCAGCTCTCAGACGTGCCAGAAGCACGTGCCGGACACGCCGGAACCACCTACTAGAGAGACCGGAACCACCTGCCAGACCCGCCTGAACCACCTGCTGAGTACGCTGGAACAACCTGCTCTACTCGCTGGAGCCACCTGCTGGACACGCCAAAATCACCTGATGGCTACGCCAGCACCACTCGGCAGACAAGCCAGAATCACCTGCAGGGTATGCCGGAACCACCTCTCAGACGTGCCAGAACCCCTTGTCGGACACTCCGGAATCACCTGTCAGGCATGCCGGAACCACCTCTCGAACGTGCCAGAATGACGTGCCAGAGACACCGGATGCACCTGCCGAGCACGCCGGAACCTCCTCTTCGACTCGCCGGAACCACCAGCCAGAGACGCCAAAATCCCCTGCCAGGTAGGCCAGAATCACATGGCGGACGCTCCGGAATCTCCCGCCGGGAAGGTAGGAACCACCTCTCAAACATACTGGAAGCACGTGCCGGACATGCCGGCACCACGTACTGGACAGACCAGAAACACCTGCCGGACCTGCCTGAACCACCTGCTGAGCACACCGGAACAACTTGCTCGACTCGCTGGAGCCACCTGCTGGACACCCCAAAATCACCAGCCAGCTATGCCAGAACCACTTGCCGTACACTCCGGAATCACCTGCTGGTTACACCAGAGCCACTTGGTGGACAATCCAGAATCACCTGCCGGACATGCCAGAACCACCTGTCACACATGCCGGAACCACGTGCCTGACACGCCGGAACCACCTCGCGGACAGACCGGAACCACCTACCAGACATGCCTGAACCACCTGCCGAGCATGCCGGAACCACCTGCCGGACACGCCAAAATCACCTGCGGGCTAGGCCAGAACCACTTGTAGGACTCTCCTGGAGCACCTGCCGGGCATGCGGGAACCACCTCTCAGACGTGCCAGAACCACGCGCGGCACATGACGGAACCCATTACCGGACAGACCGGAACCACCTGCCGGACACGCCAGAATCACCTGCCAAGAACACCGGAACCACCTGAACAGCTCGCCAGAAACACCTGCCGGACACGCCAAAATCACCTGCCGGCTACACCAGAACCTCTTGCCGGACACTCCGGAATCACCTGCCAGACATGATGCAACCAAATGTCAGACGTGCCAGAACCACGTGCCAGAGACACCGGATGCAACTGCCGAGCATGCCGGAACCTCCTGCTCAACTCGCTGTAACCACCTGCCGGGGACGCCAAAATCACCTGTCAGCTAGGCCAGAACCACGTGGCGGACTCTATGGAATCACCCGCCGGGCATGCCGGAACCAGCTCTCAGACGTGCCAGAAGCACGTGCCGGACACGCCGGAACCACCTACTAGAGAGACCGGAACCACCTGCCAGACCCGCCTGAACCACCTGCTGAGTACGCTGGAACAACCTGCTCTACTCGCTGGAGCCACCTGCTGGACACGCCAAAATCACCTGATGGCTACGCCAGCACCACTCGGCAGACAAGCCAGAATCACCTGCAGGGTATGCCGGAACCACCTCTCAGACGTGCCAGAACCCCTTGTCGGACACTCCGGAATCACCTGTCAGGCATGCCGGAACCACCTCTCGAACGTGCCAGAATGACGTGCCAGAGACACCGGATGCACCTGCCGAGCACGCCGGAACCTCCTCTTCGACTCGCCGGAACCACCAGCCAGAGACGCCAAAATCCCCTGCCAGGTAGGCCAGAATCACATGGCGGACGCTCCGGAATCTCCCGCCGGGAAGGTAGGAACCACCTCTCAAACATACTGGAAGCACGTGCCGGACATGCCGGCACCACGTACTGGACAGACCAGAAACACCTGCCGGACCTGCCTGAACCACCTGCTGAGCACACCGGAACAACTTGCTCGACTCGCTGGAGCCACCTGCTGGACACCCCAAAATCACCAGCCAGCTATGCCAGAACCACTTGCCGTACACTCCGGAATCACCTGCTGGTTACACCAGAGCCACTTGGTGGACAATCCAGAATCACCTGCCGGACATGCCAGAACCACCTGTCACACATGCCGGAACCACGTGCCTGACACGCCGGAACCACCTCGCGGACAGACCGGAACCACCTACCAGACATGCCTGAACCACCTGCCGAGCATGCCGGAACCACCTGCCGGACACGCCAAAATCACCTGCGGGCTAGGCCAGAACCACTTGTAGGACTCTCCTGGAGCACCTGCCGGGCATGCGGGAACCACCTCTCAGACGTGCCAGAACCACGCGCGGCACATGACGGAACCCATTACCGGACAGACCGGAACCACCTGCCGGACACGCCAGAATCACCTGCCAAGAACACCGGAACCACCTGAACAGCTCGCCAGAAACACCTGCCGGACACGCCAAAATCACCTGCCGGCTACACCAGAACCTCTTGCCGGACACTCCGGAATCACCTGCCAGACATGATGCAACCAAATGTCAGACGTGCCAGAACCACGTGCCAGAGACACCGGATGCAACTGCCGAGCATGCCGGAACCTCCTGCTCAACTCGCTGTAACCACCTGCCGGGGACGCCAAAATCACCTGTCAGCTAGGCCAGAACCACGTGGCGGACTCTATGGAATCACCCGCCGGGCATGCCGGAACCAGCTCTCAGACGTGCCAGAAGCACGTGCCGGACACGCCGGAACCACCTACTAGAGAGACCGGAACCACCTGCCAGACCCGCCTGAACCACCTGCTGAGTACGCTGGAACAACCTGCTCTACTCGCTGGAGCCACCTGCTGGACACGCCAAAATCACCTGATGGCTACGCCAGCACCACTCGGCAGACAAGCCAGAATCACCTGCAGGGTATGCCGGAACCACCTCTCAGACGTGCCAGAACCCCTTGTCGGACACTCCGGAATCACCTGTCAGGCATGCCGGAACCACCTCTCGAACGTGCCAGAATGACGTGCCAGAGACACCGGATGCACCTGCCGAGCACGCCGGAACCTCCTCTTCGACTCGCCGGAACCACCAGCCAGAGACGCCAAAATCCCCTGCCAGGTAGGCCAGAATCACATGGCGGACGCTCCGGAATCTCCCGCCGGGAAGGTAGGAACCACCTCTCAAACATACTGGAAGCACGTGCCGGACATGCCGGCACCACGTACTGGACAGACCAGAAACACCTGCCGGACCTGCCTGAACCACCTGCTGAGCACACCGGAACAACTTGCTCGACTCGCTGGAGCCACCTGCTGGACACCCCAAAATCACCAGCCAGCTATGCCAGAACCACTTGCCGTACACTCCGGAATCACCTGCTGGTTACACCAGAGCCACTTGGTGGACAATCCAGAATCACCTGCCGGACATGCCAGAACCACCTGTCACACATGCCGGAACCACGTGCCTGACACGCCGGAACCACCTCGCGGACAGACCGGAACCACCTACCAGACATGCCTGAACCACCTGCCGAGCATGCCGGAACCACCTGCCGGACACGCCAAAATCACCTGCGGGCTAGGCCAGAACCACTTGTAGGACTCTCCTGGAGCACCTGCCGGGCATGCGGGAACCACCTCTCAGACGTGCCAGAACCACGCGCGGCACATGACGGAACCCATTACCGGACAGACCGGAACCACCTGCCGGACACGCCAGAATCACCTGCCAAGAACACCGGAACCACCTGAACAGCTCGCCAGAAACACCTGCCGGACACGCCAAAATCACCTGCCGGCTACACCAGAACCTCTTGCCGGACACTCCGGAATCACCTGCCAGACATGATGCAACCAAATGTCAGACGTGCCAGAACCACGTGCCAGAGACACCGGATGCAACTGCCGAGCATGCCGGAACCTCCTGCTCAACTCGCTGTAACCACCTGCCGGGGACGCCAAAATCACCTGTCAGCTAGGCCAGAACCACGTGGCGGACTCTATGGAATCACCCGCCGGGCATGCCGGAACCAGCTCTCAGACGTGCCAGAAGCACGTGCCGGACACGCCGGAACCACCTACTAGAGAGACCGGAACCACCTGCCAGACCCGCCTGAACCACCTGCTGAGTACGCTGGAACAACCTGCTCTACTCGCTGGAGCCACCTGCTGGACACGCCAAAATCACCTGATGGCTACGCCAGCACCACTCGGCAGACAAGCCAGAATCACCTGCAGGGTATGCCGGAACCACCTCTCAGACGTGCCAGAACCCCTTGTCGGACACTCCGGAATCACCTGTCAGGCATGCCGGAACCACCTCTCGAACGTGCCAGAATGACGTGCCAGAGACACCGGATGCACCTGCCGAGCACGCCGGAACCTCCTCTTCGACTCGCCGGAACCACCAGCCAGAGACGCCAAAATCCCCTGCCAGGTAGGCCAGAATCACATGGCGGACGCTCCGGAATCTCCCGCCGGGAAGGTAGGAACCACCTCTCAAACATACTGGAAGCACGTGCCGGACATGCCGGCACCACGTACTGGACAGACCAGAAACACCTGCCGGACCTGCCTGAACCACCTGCTGAGCACACCGGAACAACTTGCTCGACTCGCTGGAGCCACCTGCTGGACACCCCAAAATCACCAGCCAGCTATGCCAGAACCACTTGCCGTACACTCCGGAATCACCTGCTGGTTACACCAGAGCCACTTGGTGGACAATCCAGAATCACCTGCCGGACATGCCAGAACCACCTGTCACACATGCCGGAACCACGTGCCTGACACGCCGGAACCACCTCGCGGACAGACCGGAACCACCTACCAGACATGCCTGAACCACCTGCCGAGCATGCCGGAACCACCTGCCGGACACGCCAAAATCACCTGCGGGCTAGGCCAGAACCACTTGTAGGACTCTCCTGGAGCACCTGCCGGGCATGCGGGAACCACCTCTCAGACGTGCCAGAACCACGCGCGGCACATGACGGAACCCATTACCGGACAGACCGGAACCACCTGCCGGACACGCCAGAATCACCTGCCAAGAACACCGGAACCACCTGAACAGCTCGCCAGAAACACCTGCCGGACACGCCAAAATCACCTGCCGGCTACACCAGAACCTCTTGCCGGACACTCCGGAATCACCTGCCAGACATGATGCAACCAAATGTCAGACGTGCCAGAACCACGTGCCAGAGACACCGGATGCAACTGCCGAGCATGCCGGAACCTCCTGCTCAACTCGCTGTAACCACCTGCCGGGGACGCCAAAATCACCTGTCAGCTAGGCCAGAACCACGTGGCGGACTCTATGGAATCACCCGCCGGGCATGCCGGAACCAGCTCTCAGACGTGCCAGAAGCACGTGCCGGACACGCCGGAACCACCTACTAGAGAGACCGGAACCACCTGCCAGACCCGCCTGAACCACCTGCTGAGTACGCTGGAACAACCTGCTCTACTCGCTGGAGCCACCTGCTGGACACGCCAAAATCACCTGATGGCTACGCCAGCACCACTCGGCAGACAAGCCAGAATCACCTGCAGGGTATGCCGGAACCACCTCTCAGACGTGCCAGAACCCCTTGTCGGACACTCCGGAATCACCTGTCAGGCATGCCGGAACCACCTCTCGAACGTGCCAGAATGACGTGCCAGAGACACCGGATGCACCTGCCGAGCACGCCGGAACCTCCTCTTCGACTCGCCGGAACCACCAGCCAGAGACGCCAAAATCCCCTGCCAGGTAGGCCAGAATCACATGGCGGACGCTCCGGAATCTCCCGCCGGGAAGGTAGGAACCACCTCTCAAACATACTGGAAGCACGTGCCGGACATGCCGGCACCACGTACTGGACAGACCAGAAACACCTGCCGGACCTGCCTGAACCACCTGCTGAGCACACCGGAACAACTTGCTCGACTCGCTGGAGCCACCTGCTGGACACCCCAAAATCACCAGCCAGCTATGCCAGAACCACTTGCCGTACACTCCGGAATCACCTGCTGGTTACACCAGAGCCACTTGGTGGACAATCCAGAATCACCTGCCGGACATGCCAGAACCACCTGTCACACATGCCGGAACCACGTGCCTGACACGCCGGAACCACCTCGCGGACAGACCGGAACCACCTACCAGACATGCCGGAACCACCTGCCGAGCATGCCGTAACCACCTGCCGGACACGCCAAAATCACCTGCGGGCTAGGCCAGAACCACTTGTAGGACTCTCCTGGAGCACCTGCCGGGCATGCGGGAACCACCTCTCAGACGTGCCAGAACCACGCGCGGCACATGACGGAACCCATTACCGGACAGACCGGAACCACCTGCCGGACACGCCAGAATCACCTGCCAAGAACACCGGAACCACCTGAACAGCTCGCCAGAAACACCTGCCGGACATGCCAAAATCACCTGCCGGCTACACCAGAACCTCTTGCCGGACACTCCGGAATCACCTGCCAGACATGATGCAACCAAATGTCAGACGTGCCAGAACCACGTGCCAGAGACACCGGATGCAACTGCCGAGCATGCCGGAACCTCCTGCTCAACTCGCTGTAACCACCTGCCGGGGACGCCAAAATCACCTGTCAGCTAGGCCAGAACC